>NW_021848729.1:92659-95084 GCF_003651465.1 Formica exsecta
ATTGGATATTATATTACCGAGAAATAAATGTGGCGGAAGTGACTTCAGTTTCACCACAGTTTTACTCTTAATGGAATCCGACGTCTTTTACAATGTTTGACGTGGCATTTGTTCGCAGTATTCGCGTAGCTGATCGTATTGGCACGCATATATCATTAATTTAGACACAGCGATTGCCGGTAGCGGTAGACTGGTGCAACTGCATTCTGGAGTCTGTAAGGTAAGAATGTATTCGGGTATTGTTTATGGACGGTGATAATGTCTATTAAAATGAAATTAGTATTAGTTCGGTTTTAGAATGCGTCGATGCAAAAAACCAAGTAATCGATTGTATTGCAATAATTCTATACAATCTATTATTGATCTTGGATTCTGCAACTATTGTTGCAGTAAAATGTTGCTTATTATTCTGCACGTATATCACACATACATATATATCTTTTAGATCACTTCGTATCGATTACAACAGAAAAAGAAACATATTTTTTTTTTTATCGAAAGAATATTTCTTATACATAAAAATCACATAAATTTTGTAAAATTTTGTAAAATTAATTTCTTTTCTTATATGATTTAAGAGATTAAAATAGGGGGAAATATCTAATTATTCGAACATACTCCGTCCGGGACTTTGTTGTCGATTATGCAACATGCTACGGGCCGTTCCCGATCCATCGATTGCGCGCTGCGCCAGACGCGAAATAACGTCGAGCGCGTTATGGAGCGGCGATTTTATCGCGTGCTCGGTAAATCAACGCGTGTCGAAGATAAACGAATGTCTGCATTGTCTTCCCGCGTGCCCGTAAATGTTTCTCGCACCGCGGTAGGAACACGAGTTAAGCTCGCGTGCACACCCACGCACACGCAGTCGCCGCGCTAACGTATACATAGAGAAAGGAATCGGAGAAAGAGAGAGAGAGAGAGAGAGAGAGAGTCTGCGGGATTCACGCGATACCGATTTCATGTACACCGGCAATCGTATAGATTGCGGCAATTAATCTCGCCGTGAACGGTCCGCGCTCGAGTTTCACGAGAAGAAATTTACATCGGCGCTCGCATTAACCGCTCCTATGCTCGCGATTTGTAGAGCGACTTATGCGCGCCCGCCGCGATCGCTCGCGGATATCGTAAAAAATCGCGATAAGGAAATTGCTATTGTAATTAGCGTTGTCGGTACAATATACGCCGGGCGATTTATACGTGTTTTCGGGTGTGTACAACAATTAGTTGTATGCATTTATTTTTGCGGAACACAATGCAGTGAAACGCGACGCTGCCGCGGAATAGGATCATCGTATGCGAGTCGCCTCGGCTGCGATTTGCATGCAACGTTAATCTGGAGAGCGCGGGACTCGTGTTTCGATCGCGCGTCATCTCGTTCAGCTAATATGCCGGTAAAACACTGGTAACATTTAATTTCTGATAGTCGCGTCTAATTAATCGGAATGCTTGGTAGTAAATAGCGGCACGCTGATACGGGGGGGTATTAGCGTGCACTCTCCGACGAACTCTCGCGGATTAATAACCGATGCAGTGCGTAAATCAAGCGCGCCGATTTGTCTCACATCGGGTTTGTCAAACGTTTTTAATTATTGTTTTTATTTGAGATTGTTCGACCGCTATAATTCTTCTACTATTTGCTCGTTAATCACTGCGTGCTAAAGTCTACGGTAATGGTTCGTGTAACTTTGAACGGGTATCTTGTCGAGCTTTATTAGCTAATGGGATTAATTAGCACATATAGGTATATAAATTGACTATAATACATGGTGATATTTATTATATTTAATGAACGTTTTTACAAATGCGTTGGGTATGTTTGTTTGATGTTAAGTAATGTTTTTCTATGATATATTGAATATTTGTCAAAAAGATATCTTTTATGTGCATGTTTTATTATATATGTTCAGTTAAAGATTAATTAGTAATGATGGCATCAAATCCTTAGTAGCATGTACATTTGATTATGAAAGAGAGAAAGAAAGAAAAACATTATCATAATTATAGTCAGTTAATTGAATGACTTATCGTATAGTGCGATAGCAAATACATCAAACAACTAATAAAATTTCGCGTCGGTGACATGACGCAATAACTTTTAACGTTGATTCTTTGGTACTTGTTTAATTAATTACAAGACATGTTAAGAGACTGTCTGCGAAGTGATAGCACGTCCTTATCTCTAATAATTGGAGATGTGCTTCTGGGTATTAATTACATGTAATGTTTCCCTATTAGTTATATACGCATAGACATATATCACTTTTTTAAATAGATCTTATTGAATCGCGGAATTTTTTAATAAGTGAAGTAACAGATATATAGTTTTGTGCGAACATATTATTTTGAATTATTAAATATAGTATTATTTTATATGAAAAGAAATAAAAGATAAAAAAGTTTTTATTTTAATTAGATAAAAATA
>NW_021848729.1:96306-97062 GCF_003651465.1 Formica exsecta
TATAATAATAGCTTATAATATATAAAATTTAAATCTAAATAGTAAATTTGTACACTTGTGTCATTCTGTGTGTGTGTGTGTGCTTGTATGTTCCTCAGACATCAGACTACTAAAAGATACATTACGCGGTAATGAAGGCGCAACGTTTACGTTGTACTCCGCTAACTACCTCGTTAATTAAAGTTTAGCGACATGAGAGCAATTATTTATCGGTTCATTCGAACGGAACCTTTGTAAAACTTAACGTTGTCACTATATATCTTCGACACATATGTAGTAAAAAAATTCCTTCCGCGCTCGAGAGTTTCCTTTTACTATTCGCGGATTATGCGTCGATCGATATCGTCTTAGATCTCTCTGCTTTAGGGCGTATGTACATAGTCGCGAGTATGTTTATAGCGACTCTCTCTCTCTCTCTCTCTCTCTCTCTTTCTATCGGCCGCACGGTCGAATGGCTTCACTTTTTGCGAGCTGCGTCTGTAACGAGCGCTATTTATTTCTCTCGAGCCATTAGCGCCCGGCAAGCCACTTTTGCTCGGTCGAGCAAACGTTGAGCGATGCATCCGGTCTTGGCAGATCGGAAACGATCATCCGAGATTCGATCCTCGCACATTCTCGAGCCCCTTCTCTCTCCCTTCATCTCTCGTTCTCACTCTTTCTCCCTTTTCGTTTCACGCGCGCCCGAGATCACAGTCACGTATCTCATGCCATCTTTTCCTCGGCAAATCGCTATCGATCGCGATCGCGGTCGTGTAG
>NW_021848729.1:97184-118200 GCF_003651465.1 Formica exsecta
GAACATTACGTTGAAATTGCGCTATCCGTTTGACCCTGCTACGGGATCGCGTTCTCGTATCTCGATCCGTTCTTGTCTCGTTGGCGCGGATCGACTCGCGCGGAGACCCAATCCATCCTTCTGGCCTGATTTTCATAGGAAAATTGCGCTAACCTTTCGCGGAGGTTAAATTCGACGACCGCCTCCAGTCACTCGATCGTCCACTTTTCGCGCTCGTACCATCACCGCGGGCGCGAGCGTGCAATCTTTTCGCAACTTGTTACGACGACAACGCGAATGTACGCTTCCCGTTACTTCCACGGCTCACCGTGTACTCTCGTGCTTGCATGATTACTTAACTGATTGAGTGTCTGTGGACAGTTCGTTAAATTTGCACGCGGAGAGAGAGGGACATTTGCTAACATTGCATTATGTTTTCATGTAAGTTGAAATATTATCCTCGAGGCACACACATTCAATATTTTATAATTATAAAATCTTTTTAAATTTTATGTTAGCGCACATATAATATTCGCATGTGCTACGCAAGATCATTAAAAATATCAATATCAAATATAGTTTGACTATTTAAAAATTAATTAGGAATTAATATATATATTTTTTAATGCTTAACAAAATTGCGAGACGGCAAGAAGAAGGAAAAGGGGTGGTCGATTTGAATTGGTCGATGACGTCAAACGAGAGGCATAGTTATTTTCAGAGAAACCAGGGAGGAGAGAGGAGCGAGGTCGAGTCGCATGCGACGAGTTCGGGTCAGCTCGCTTTGCTCGCGCGACTCACCCACGCCATTCTCTTTTTCTTGGCCGCGATCCAACGAATGCTGCCGTTACCTCGAAACTTGGCGGAATCGCTCTCGATGAGGGTCCCCTGAGAAAACTTCACGAAACTTCACGTTTTTGATCAGCGCATCGAATATATTTCTTACCATCATACTTTGTTAAAGTCGTGGAAAAAAATATTTTCGATCATATTTTTTTTTTACAATTTCTTCTGTTGACAGATTAATCCTCTTTTCTTTTCTTATAATATTAGATACTTTATATAATAGAAGTTTAAATATAGATTATTATTTCAATTCGAAATTTTCCATCAATGCATTTTTTCGTACAATATTAATGTGTAAAAGTAAATTCCCACAAGTATTAAAATCATAAGGTTGTCTAAGAAAATTTCTAAACATCGATTTTTGTATCGATATCCCAAAAAGGCAACTTCGCGATGCAGCTTGAATCGTTCGACAATTCTCACGTTGACCGGTGATGTTTTCGAACGACTTAAACAAATTTCTACGGCTATTATTGCTGAATTATTTCGCTATATCGAGCGTTTCGCGTTTCGTAACGGCGAAATATCGTCATTATTCACGTCTTGTTAAGGCGTCCCGAAGAAGGCGATTCCTATGCGCACACAAATGCGGTGGCGCAAGTGGTAATCGTTGCTAATATCTGCCATGTTACGGCTATTACCATACTTCACCGCGACATAGCCATAAATTCCATCAAGCGGGAGCGTCTTAAATCCGTCTCGTTTTCGCCTCTCCTTGTCATCGTCAATCGACCTGCGATGCCTTTTCCGCTTTCTCTCGGACGAAGACACGCGATTGCACCGACTGTTCGGACTCTCTGGCATCCGTAAGTTCGCGATCTAATCGAATGCTTCAGATTGATCGGTTATTTGCAAATACGATGATGAGATAGATGCTCAGATATGTTTCGATCATCGATCATTTTTATAAAAATAAACTTTATTAATTATTAAAAATTTTTAATAGCGTTCTCTTAAGCATTATTTATAATAAAATAAAATAAAATAAATGAATATATTTGCTTTTAAATGATAGGAACTTCTAAACTCTGAAATAGTTTTATCATTTATAGATATTGCAAATAAAAATTATCTATTGCTTAAGATATATCTATAATTAGTACATTTATTTTATTAAGTCGGTCTAGAATCTATGTGGAGTACTCTTTAAGAGAAGGAAACAATGTATAGTTTATAAAAAAATAATAAAGAATAAAAAAAATTATTGCGAAGAAGAAAATATATAGTATTTGTTTCCCTGACAATAATTTTCTCATAACTTTGACATTTATTAGCAGATAAATAACATCAGCGGGGTATTACTGAAGAATTTTACTAATGCGTCGACAAATTACGCGTGCGGGCGTGCTCTGCAAGATGATTTCTCGGTGCGTGTATCTCATAGATTACGATCCATACAGCGTACCGTTGCTCGAGTTCCTGCAGGTTTCTGTTCGGTTCGTTGCGTGGGCGTCGGGCTTGGCAGAGTTCCAGGACTCGTGGGAGGCTGACCAGGCCTCGCGGACTGACCTCAGCCTCTGACCTCACCCGAAATAGTCTCCCGTTGCCTGGCTCGTTTCTCCTGCATTTCTATTTCAGAATTTTCCTCTCTCACGCCACGACAGACGATACTGGGACGTATCGTGGGCGTCTCTACTTTAATATTTGCAGGTGATAGTACTCGATAAATTCGAATACTTTAAATATATAAATTTTTAGTTAAATATTATATTTTTCCTAAAGCTTTTTATTGTTCCGCAAATATGTATAAATATTTATCGACTTATTGCATTTTATACTAGTAAAAAGATATATGCAGATATTTATAAATACATAAAATTTATATTGAATTTATATATAAAATTAATTTGAAAGAGAATGGGAGAGAGACTATAAATAATTACTTTGATACAATCGAGACATTTGCGAGACGCAACGTTACTCTCTTTCTCAAAATTCACGACTCGTTACCCTCGCAGTAAAAAGGGGGCCGGGACACAATTATCCGGCACGCACTCCTTTTTTCTCTCTTTTACGAAACTTTCGATTTCACGTAAACGAGTGGCGCGACGCGGACGCATCACGCATCCTGCCGCGGGGCTATTTTCAGCGGTATCGTCTTTCTTTTTGCCGTCGACGGTAGCGAATAGCGCGAGAAATTATGACACAGGCTGCAGATCCTCTCCTTCTCTCTGTCTCTCTCGCGGCCGGGTAGGTAGTTCCATTAAGATGCAAATTCGCCAATAATTTCGCACGGCGCAACCGCTTGTCGCCCTGGTCGCGTACTCGCTTGTAATCGTTCATATCGCGCGGAGATCGAGAGCCCGTCTTCCAATTCCCCGTGCGACACCGGTCATCTTACGATGCTCGTAAAGTTAATTATTGTCTCGGCGATTTAATTGCTCCGGGTATCGCGATATCCTCTTTCTCGCTAGGTGGAGATGGCGGGCAGGCAGGAAGGAAGCGAGATCGTAAACACCAGCTGCGTGTGGCGTTGAAAGCTAGATCGGATAGACGCGATGTTTTCCGCGTTTGTAGTATTAGTACCGGTTACCAGGCACTGATGTAGTGGATGCTTGTTTGGTTACACTTCGGCCTGCACACGTGTCCGTTGAACACACCCGCTTTCCTCGCGCTAGACGTTAGTATCGAATATCGATGAACTCGGCGTTTCTTTGAGAGAACTTAATATTTTAACTCGTATTCAAAGTTATATATACAATCGTAAAATTCAGGATGAAATATTCGAGCTGCAAATATTGTTTCAAAATATAACTGCAAAATTAGATTTGATTAAAATACGTGATATCCTTGCAAGAAGCAGCGTTAATGCGATTTCGTTTGCAATTGGGAGTGCATGAGACTTCTCAGAGAGCTATCGTAAGACGATGGAAATTATGGGTACAAGCGTGCGAGCCTATAAAGTCGAAGAGGGGATAGTTGTGATTCTCGTTGCGGACGTACTTTACATGTAAGTACAAGGAAAGAAGGTATACGTCGCGAGAACAAGGCTATCGCTTTCCCAATCCGGTAAGCCAATCGCTTATTCTCTAGGAGTGCGAAACCGCTCTCGTGTAAACTCACGCAGCGATCGGGCGAACCAGTCAGCGTCTGATGTATTTCCAGGGGTATCTAATTACTCGTACAAACTAAGAACCAAAACGCTTTTACACTCACGATAATTTTCTCACAAGTAGTCGCGCGCGAAGAGATTAAAAAAACATTTCGTTGAAATATCTTTATTTTTCGAAATAACGTTAATAATTATTTCATATAAAAATAATTATTATTATGACTATTTTAGATGTGTTAACAGTAATTCTAATTGCTTTCATGATCTTTTTTTATAAATTTTATTGACATAAACATGAAGTTGTCAAAGGAATTTGATTATTAATTTGATATGAAAAGTCGCCGAGAAACCGGCTGCAAATGTCTTTCACGCGCGAAGGTGTTGTTGATTGCTAAAGAGGACAAATAACCGATGGTATGAAAACTCTGCGGACATTCCGTGGAACGAATGTTAAGCCGCAGATGTTATCGTTCCATATATTTACTGGCCTGCGAGCCATCAGCCCGCTCCGAATTAATGGCGCGATCGGTAATGAACGTGGCAGCGCGAGGGCCGCGGCAATCACGGGCTTCTTGGTATCACAAATCCCGACTTCCTCCTGTCCCGCGGCCATACACACCGCGCGTTATCTTACGCAGATACCCGTGCGCCCATGTGCGTGCGTTATTATCAATGCAGTGATGCAGGCCGCGCGCGACGTCGTAGGGCGTCGCCGCTCGCAAAGATTACTGGTTTGCCGAGAATAAAACCGTAGAAATATTTTACTGCGACTTTACAGCTGGAGTCCGGCGTGTTTTAGCAAAATTTTTAATATTGACGTATATATATATATAAGTTGTTATTACATAATATGAATATAAAATAAATTATGTAGCAAGAATAGGATTGTTGTAAAATAAAATTATTTTTTTATTAATTTAGATTATGTAATATATACATATATACATGCATATATACATATATATATATATTTTTTTTTTTTAAATATTGTTTAAGACTTGGTTTTAATTTACAATTCAATCTTCCTCGCCATTACCTTTATGATATTTTTATGTAATAATGTACGCGACACGAATAATTTTTATATTAAAAAATAACACATACACGCACACACATACTGGTGAACTGTTAAGACAGATGACATTTTGTCGTTGATTGCTATAAATGTATAGGAAATTATTTTCCGCGTCAGAAGGTAATCTATTGTGAGGCCTGTGTCGCTGGCAATTCGAAAGACGAGCAGTGCAAAATAGAAGCAAATTTAGCCGTTACAATGTTATTTGGCGTCTCTTCCGTAATATGATGTCCCCGTACAATCTTGAGGAAGCGGGTCGGGTTCAGATAAGAATAAGCACTTGGCGCCTTGTCGTAAACGTCGTCTATATTGCATACGTTCACAAGAACACTTGCCCGGCGTCCGCACCATCTTGACGTTGTCGAGGGTCCTATACTTCATCCGTTAAATGAGAATAAAAAGGTAACATTAACGCACGTCTGGCATGACAAAGATGTCTAAATCAAGTCTTTAACGGCGCATTAAAATCTCATAACTAAAGTGCTGACTAAAGATTGTATATTAATTTTGTAACAGTTTAATATTTACTAGGAGCATTATGTAATAATTTTTAATATTAATATAATATAATATGCTACAGTATAGCGATAATATATTGCTATTATTAAAATTATAGTGACAATTTATGCGTGTAGATTTTCCGAAATAATTTGATGTTAAAATATTAAGAGTTAAAAAAAAAAGTAGCGAAAAATTATATATATATCGACAAATAATTTAATGAATAATACTTAAAAATATCTTAGAATCAATATCTGACTAAATAAATATTTAACTGAAGTAACATATATATCTGCTGATTTCTATTTAAAAATATAATCTCTCGAACTTTGTATTAAAAAACATATATAATTTATGAGTCATAAATGTTGAGGGTTCAACGATCTACTTATCCGCGATATTGGCACGAGCGATTTCGTCGACACCGGAAAACGATTTCGCGTCGTGATGAATCGTCATAATGCACTTTCGGCCGCACGTGTGGACGGTAGGGCAGCTCCGCGCAGCATTTGTTCCAATCTGGACCGTCCGAGGTAATAAATATGCCCCTGACCGCGCCGCGCGCGGCTGATATAATGCGAGCGTGGGTTGCTACCACTGGAATCGGTCCTCCGCGCGTCCGGTCGCTTGATTTACGCCGTATGCCGCGATGCATCACGGTTCTATCGTTCTGCTTGCATTTTGCCGATCCGAAAATAGGTTCGGTACTCGTAACTCGATGCTCAGTTTCCCTCCCTCCGTTTCTCCTCTCGCCCATCTCCCTCTCTCACTCCCCTTCTTTCCGTCCTTTCTCGCTTCATCTCGCGAACGCCTCGAAGAACCGCGATCCGCTCGACCCCAAAATCCACCTCCGCTTTCTTGTCCCTCGTATCTTTTACGAGAGCGCGCTGTCGATGCTCGTTTTGTCCTCAGACACAGTCCGCTGCATCTTTGATCCGCTCTATTTCTGAAAGATCATTACTCTCGGCAATTTCCCGATGACGACTTGTGCTCCAAATCTACGCGGCATGAAACGTTTCTCGTCGAACGATACGAGAATTCCGATAATACTCGACTTTATCGTAACCTGTGTAGCAAACTATTATCGATGGCGATAAAGTTTAAATGCATCGCCGTTTGCTGGAATGCGTTTCAGATCGTGAAATAATCTATCCGCCAGTGTGCTCGAGGACGCTGATTTCCGCGAACCAGTTCCTCTTCGTCGTGTAACTAATCGTGCGAGTTATACAGCGACCTTATCCGAGCTGGACTTATCAGCGGTGCTGCTCCTAGTATTGATATACTCGTCCTGTTTCGAAAGAATATATTCTGTGCCGTGGACGACGAGCTTTCGATGGAATATCGCGTGTCGTTTTGCTCTGAGCGTTTGACATTTTATGGACTGCGTCAGGAAAAAAAATCTTACCTTGTATTGAGATTATTATATGAGATTATCGTTATCATTCAACGAGATAAAGATGATATTTTCTTCTCTCTTCATCAGTGCTAAAATAATTCTGATTTGTTGAATTACTCTATTTTGACTACTAAAATAATTTTGTTATTCTTAATCTTTTCTGCTTGTCTAACATTTTTATATTTTGAACTCGTAGTTGCTGTGTCAAAACGTGTAAGATACGTCTTGTATTGATTGATTTGATGAAAAACTTGTAAAATACCTTGTTATTAGAAATCAATCTAACTACTTGGATGCGTATCGTGAAAGTGTAAAATTTGTAAGGATGCAAAACATACACGAAGCTGATCATTAAACTTCATCATACTATTTATAAACAGCCACCGGTAAGAACCCGAGCACTCGTCGTTTTACCGACTTTCTCGCGCTTACAAACTAGGCAGTTTGCAAGTATAATTACCGCAACACTGAAACGGTAACATTAATATTCTCCGTGGTTTAATGCGATCGGTATCGACCGTATCGATGGAGTGCGAGAGGGGTTAATGCGTTTCCCGCGCGATGCTGACGGCAGCTTTATCTGAATCCTTGCGAAAAAAAATGACGCTCTTCCGTTTATGCGGGACGTGATCATCAATTTTATCTCGCTACGAGGCTACGACCTTACTTTATCGCCTGCGACTGGACCGCACTTTCTGCAGTCCGTGACTGTTCGTGGGTCGATCTGGACCGGTTTCGACTCCGGGGCTACCGTGGTCAATGAAAAACTCGACTTATGATAATGTCGCGCAGGACCCATGAGGGGCACGAACGAGGCCCCTGCAAGGGGGCCCGGGCAGGGTCACTTTTCATTGTTCTTGCTCGCCGGCGTTGATCGAGGCTACTGTAATTACTAATTGCCGCCCTTGGCTTAATTAGCGATTCACGTCGCCGTTTTATCATACCTCACGGCTGCGTCTTGTTCGTCCCTTTTTTTCTCTCGTTCTCCGAAAACATGTTTTTCGGATGCCAAGTGAGAAAGCTTTTCGCTAAGCGAGCGTTTTTATTCTTCGAATGAATTGTGCTTGGAATCGTACGAAAAGAGAGGGACAAGGAGAAGGAGGAAGAAATGCATTCTTCTTAAGCGGTTCTTCCTGCTCCTCAGGATTGCTTCATTAGACGGCTATACTTGTCCAGGCGAGCCGCATCTCTGGCGGCCTTGCTCCTTTCACGATGCGTCACCATTGAAGATCCGGTCCACGCGCACGATCGGAGTATCTAATCGATGTACCGAGACGATGGTTGTAACTGTTAATTATGTATCGTTTTTCTGTCTCGCGTAAATTGACACGGCATACAAATATGTGCGTTTGCGAGAAATTTGGGATGTGTCCAAAACGTCGTAGGTATTGGCGTGTTACCAATAACATTCTATATGTAGCATATTTAAGTCATTTATTTTCAAGTAATCTAATTATTTTATAGAAACTATTTCTTTTTCTCTTCGACTCTATATTAATGTAAAATAAAATATCAACAGCATTTATCATTTGTATATGTAATTTCGAGAAGCGCGCGCGCGCGTCATTTTTAAATTAAACTCAAAGCGATCATGAGCTTAATAAATATTCCTCGTTTAGAGGGCCCGACGGGATTAGAGCCGTATTCGGTCTATATGTAGATTGCGAGAGAGACCCTTCGGAATCGATATACAATACATACATATGTATATCGGCGCGCGGGTAGAGGAGCAAGCCCGAGATCGGATAATAGCCCTACGCGGTGCGGGAGCCCGCGCAAGGCAGTCATCGACAAATGGCCGTGGCCATGCAATAAACAAGCCGCGCAATTAAGAGAGCAGGTTAATTAATGTGGACCAACTATAGGAGGGAGGCCCCTTCTCTTCCATTCTCCATCCTCCTCTTTCTCTTTCTCGCTCTCTTCCCGTCTATTTCCTGCTGTCCCTTTTTCTCTCTCCTTCCGTCTTCCCCCTTCGTCGACCATCCTCCCCCCTTCTCCCTTCGCACTCGATGCAACCACCGTGCACGGTAGTTATCAAGGACCGAACCGCCCTTTTTTGCGGTGCACGCGAAGGGCAGCGCGGGATTTCCTTCTGTCTCGTCTCGACGCGCGTCCGACAGGAGGTGGTGGAGGAGGAGGAGGATGTGGGGGAGAAGAAAAAGGAAGAAAAGGACGAAGGGAACGGTCGGTTACTGGGCGCGCTCGTGAAATCTGGTGAAATCAATTCGCTGCGCGAGCGGCGACAGTCGTAAATCGTCGTCTTTGTATTCCTCCTGCTTCTCTCCGATGTGCGTGCGGCCGGAAAGAAGCAGCGGCGAACGGCGGCCGAACGGGTTGCAAAACCCGAGACTGATGATGAATTCAATGTTTGCGCCGATGAATTATCGTTTCCGCGCTCTAATAAATGGAGAATGCGCAGTTTCGCACTCACTCGATCGATTTCTCGAATGTATAATCAAATCTTATATACAGTGTAAAAATTAATATTTGTTTTATAATAATTTTTTATATAAAAATTGTGAAGCGTAATCTAAAAAAATCACGAAAAAGTATAAATAAAAGTAGATTTCTTATATATATATATATATATATACATGCCATATTGTTTTTACACAATTTTTTCGGCAGATATAAAGTTTGAGATTTTATTTCTGATGAAATCATAAAAAATGCTGCAATAAAACACTTTAAATAAGTATCTTTACAAATATTTTTCTTTTTTGAAATTAGGGGAAAGGGGAAAATATATATTATGTCTGCATGTTAAATGTGAAAGAGCAAATGAAATCTAAGTCGATCAAATTTCTTCTCGGCTGAATTTATTCTCGGGAACAATTCGCGGTTGTACGTGCGTGCTGTAGCTTAGCGATGCAATTCGGAAGTGTTCGAAAATTACACACAGCTCTAACACTTAGCGCGGCGTATTTCGTAACGGACGCATTTGCAAACGTAAGGCGGGAAATTGCGCGTGAAGCTCGCCGGTCGTATACCACCTGCGCGTTAGG
The DNA here is from genome assembly GCF_003651465.1 of Formica exsecta. Lineage (NCBI taxonomy): Eukaryota > Metazoa > Arthropoda > Insecta > Hymenoptera > Formicidae > Formica > Formica exsecta. The sequence continues at coordinate 107,039 of NW_021848729.1, forward strand.
CATCATTTGCGCGAGAATGCTACGTATGCACGTACGCATGTACGCACACCGTGTCGGTCGTGATAATTATCGGACATTTTCTACGGGCAGTCAACCGTGCGCTCTGACATTTTGACATTAGCAACGGGGAGTCGCTGGAAAACTGGGGATTAACTTGTTTTATACCTCGATGGTGCAGTTACACCTGCCGGACCAGTTCAGACGATGATGATGAAAGTTGGGGATAATTACTGGCGTTTGAACCGTGAAAGTCCACGAAACGATGAAATTTTTTTCCTCCAACACTTCGTTCTGATTCATGAAACATTAGAAATTTTATTCATGGAATGTTTATGGTGATTTAATTACTGTAATTATTTTTACAATGTTAATGCTAATCATGCTATCGTAATTATAGTCTGTACACAGTATATATTGCAAAAAGTAGTGGCAGCCAAGCTACGTAAGTTTCAGTGAATTAAATCAGGTTGACTAGAGAGAGATTAGATGCATTCGCGATGTACTTTTCCATTTTACATTCCAGATTGCATTCGAATATTTTTTTGTCGATAATAAAACCAAGTTCGCGTTTACGGCGAGGTTGTGCTTGGACGCGCAAGCCGATTTGGCGTTTGCGGAAGAAGTCACGAGATCCAATGAGGAAATAGCGGCGAGCGTATTGCGGAACGTACGATGCTCCTCAAGGCCGTGTTAGACCTTCACCTCTTGACACGTCGGCATGTCCGAAGGCACGATGCCGCAGAATACCGCGTAGCTTATGGTCCATACATACACTATCTATCCTACCTCTTCGCATGCGCAGAGAAGGGGGGCCGATCACGAATAATTTACCATTAATCTTGTCACAACGTTGATTCACTATTATATTATTATAGTATTTTATTATATAATATATAATATATTTAATATGTTATATAACTTATTATTTCTATTTCTAATATATGTGTATGTAAACATACATACATATATATAATACATATGTATGTATAAGGACGAGAAAAGTCCAAAGAAATCATGCAAAAGATTGAGAACCTAGCTAAAGGGTGAGAGCTCATAATTAAGTTGCTGAACCAAAGTGACGCCCGAGTCGGCAACAGGCATTAATTAAGACATTAAAAAATTAGCTTCGCAATTAATTACACCGGCCGCAAAAATTCTTAGTGCGTTGCGATGCGGGCCTGTCTCTCGCGCGACTACAAAGCAGCATGGGCTGGCTTTTGAAACGACTAATTACGGTAATTAGTAGCACAGTAGTCGGCGGTTACGCGAGGCCCGGTCTATGAAGAATTATTGTAATTTGCGTCCTTGATCCGCGTCAAGACGCCGATCATCATGCTCATCAATCTGCTGCAATTTTCGGATTCGTTCTCTTGCTGTAAACACGCTTTAAGTTTAAACAATATTATATTTCACACGTATATATCGAAAGAAAATCGGGCTATTTGATCGGGTGCTTCAAAATTCTCGTCGAGCACACATGGCGTTTAAACATATCGATTTCTCCAAGCAATCAGACTCATATACGGACGTGCTTGGATAACAGAGCGGGAAAGTCGATGCATGCACACGTTGCCAAGAGCACTAATCGGGACCACCTACCACTTCGTGATTTCATAATCAACGCCCGTGGCACGAGGATTGTCGGTGTACAGTGTGTACAAACCATTATCTCCGACATTCGAGTTTCAATTAACGTAGAAGAAAAGCCTTCGAGCGGATCTACCGACTCGGTGAATCTACGGCGAATTACTGATTAACGTTCGGACGGAACTGCTCGTTCACCTTACGGGGGGATACGCCCGCTATTGATTCTTTTTTAATAATTTTTTGCCAATGCAAAATTTATATTTTATATTTTGACTTATTGTTTGAATGCCTTTTGTTGAGAAAACAAATTACCAAGAAACAATTTGCTCTAAAGTAGAAAACATCTTTTTTTAATTTCTTTAGTTTGACTTTTCCTTTTCTATGAAAGTACTTCACAGTTTCTGCTCTCGTATAATACAAAAGCAAATCGTGCGAAGCGAAGCAGCAATTTTATCGTGACACGGAGACGATTCTTTTGACTAATTGACCATTCTTGACAAATGAATCATTGATGTGCGGTGCGATTGTGTTATTATCATCATCAGTATATCTTTCTTTTTCTTATCGGTTCTTGTCGACAGGACAGTCGCGATTTTACGGTTTATCAGTCTCGCATCAATCGAATGTAAAAAGCTATGCCGTTACGTAAATAGCCGAGCAAGGACTTACGGTGTCACGAAAAGAGTTTTCATCGCTGTAAAATAATGCATTAGATGTTATTAACTACAAAGGCTCGGCTTTTTCACAGTGTTTAAAAATAAACGCGATTGTTTGGTACCGAACTTTATGCTCTGTAAATTCGATATAAATAAAAAGAATTGTTATTTTCATGTTCACATTTAGCGTTAAATATACGAATTTTATGATTGCTCTAATCGTCAATATGACGTTTGGGCTGTTTGTTTTTTATTTCGTTTTATCATTTTATCTCGAATATGTTTTCAACCCTCGTTGATTCGAATGACAATTGTCAAACGCTTTATGAAACTCGTATATTATATTTCGTGCGAATGTAATATATCGTGGTTTTGTGTATACTATTAGTGGAAAGCAATCGGAAAGAATAAAAATATATATTTAGGTATTTAATAATAATAACAACAATAATAATTTAACAATTATTTGAACAAAAAATTATATTTTTAATATGATTAAATATTTGTTGTATAACTATAATATATATTATAGTAAAAAGATGAGTTTAAAAAAAAAAAAAAACGCTGAAAACTGCATTTTTCCCGCGAATGTTTTTTATTATATCAATGTAAATTTATGTTATATTTAATTTGTCACGTTGCAAGAGAGGGGTTGGGGGGAATAGGTGACCAAATAATCCCGAACGCTGATTATGAATTATATCGATTTTCTCACTCGAGCGGAAACGATTTAATGGCTGCGTTACACGTGCGCATGTGTGACTAAACTGAAATCTGAGGAATCGGTTCTTGATGTTTACGATTGATTCCCAATACCAATCGACGATTATGTGACAAAGCAATTCATTGAAGGCATTAGTTCTACAAGAAAACTTATTAATGAAACGTATCTTGTTCTTTATCTCTAATTTTCATATAATTTGCGTACTACTTTTTGCTCTCAATACTGTTATATTCAATTATCGTTTGATCGTGCAACTTGTTACTTTAAAGAAATAATAAGAATAACCAGTTTTAATACGTACACACACGAGATAATGCGCATTAAGTATTTACGCTTCGCCAGTTTCGCAAAACACGGTTATTAGAAATCATCCTGGAAATTGGAGAAACTCACGTTAATTGCTCAAATGTCAATGAGTAGAAATCACGGCGTATGAAAGACTCTGATGTGTTCGTTTGCATCTAATATAAACTGAGCATCGAGCTTGAGTAAAGAGAGTAAAAGAGGCGAAGCTCTCGGCGCGGCGTCTTTCTCCCGCGAGGAGAAAGGGGCGGTATTCAATTCGCGCGAACCTCACACGATGGCCATGACCCCGATTCGGCAGGTGCACTTCCTCCTGAGATCGTTCCGGCGATAACTGTCGATCGTCCATCATTTCGCGGTCGTGTCGGCCGTTACGTGCGCGGCGTTATCCACGTTAAGATACTGTAGAAAGTTGCAGCGAAAGCGATATGGGCAAAAGTTTGATACGGCAAGTCGTAGTCTTAAGGTACAATTTCATGAGTGACGACGGTCTGGCCGCTGATTCGTCCATTTCGATCACGTGACCTCATTGCTGCATGAGTTTGCAGCACATGAAAATGTACCTTTAGAGCGTGTACTTTTTCGTCGCGGATTAATTTCGCGGACGTGACCTATCGCGAAAGAGATCGCGTCGGTTTTCGCAATTTCGAGTATGAGTTTAAGATCCGTTTCCAAAGCAGCGAACCCGAAACGCTCGGCTATCATCGCATCGCGCTCGGATTTCTTGCTGATCTTCGAGACCTCGCGGAGCGCGCTGCTCTTAAATCAAAGAATTCATCACAGTCCGTCAATTAAACGGTCTTTGCCGTGGAATTTCTGCGAGCGCTTCCGAGCCTTGTACGCGTATCAGTCACCGCTGCCTGAAAGTTTCTCGAGGTTAGCTCTCAAACGATCCGAAGACGATTTGATCGATGTTGTCCTTCCTCCTCGGTAGCCGTGCGTTCTCACCCCTTCCCTACGGGACGTCCGGCAAGTCCTTCCTTAATGCGTCCTTGATGAGAGGCAACCTCGTGAGAGCCTGCCAGGCCACCCTTGCCTCGATTACCTGGCTTATCGATGCCAGCGATTATTTCGCTCGTCACGTTCGTCATCGTCTCTGCGGGTCACCTGGCTGGAAGCTTTTTATCTCTGCCAGCACTGCAAAGGCGTGCACTCCGACGAACTCGTGGACAATGATTTCTCGGAGAAGAACGTGCACTATCGTCTTCGGATATTATCGTTTCTTCTAGACGTTACTTGCTCTGATCTTCTGATAACAGATATTTCGTAAAACACTATTATTACTTGTTATTATAAGACCGCAATAAATAATTAAATATATATATAATAACGAAGAAAAAGTAGTAGTATTCTACGAAATATTTTGTATATTATAAATAATATTATAAATCTACAGCCGTTTACAAATATTATACCATTGACCTTAAATAATGCAGAATGCAAAATTAATTTTAAAAATATGACACTTACAACTATTTTTATGTCAACTCTTCCATGCAGTTGATCTTCTGATGAAAGGTATTTCATAAAACACTATAATTATTTGTTAAACTCAAATGTGCTGGCCAATTCAGCAAGACAGTCGGCAAAAATCGCAAAATGACCGGCTCGTAACTCCGGTCGACGCATCCGTACTAACGGATGCTGAACGAGAGAGCGTGCAAAGCGAGAAGCGAAGCGCGCGATACGATGGTAGGAGAGCATAGATCGTATGCACGTCGAAAAGGCTCATGTGTTGCTGCTGCTGCCGCTGCTCTAAAAGGCTAGCCGACAAGGCAGTACGCGCGAAGGGGGCCCCACGACATTAGAGCCACATTAACGCGCGCACTCGTCGACCAGCTGGTACCCTATCGGGTCAGCTAATTACATGCCGATTCTGAGATCACTCGTACAATGCCGTGTCGACATACCGTTCCCCTTCTCATCGGTAGTAACCGTAGCTCCGACAATCGATACCTGAGATCGTTGGACTAGCGACGGAAATGAATTCTCTCTCGGCAGAATATTTTTTTTTTTTCACGCACGTTTGTGCATTTATACAAATATTATTTCGATATTTAATTGAAATTTATCTTATTAAATATCTGATATCGATATATCTTTAAATTTAATTGTTATTGCGTGAGACGTGAAACTTGTTACTTCGATAACATTAATTCTCGCAGATTCCTTTATTCATCGTATAACTTGATGACATTTAACTATCATGGTATTATTATTTGAACATATATACATCAAATATATACCATAAAGTATATATTTCGACACTTGGGAATTCATTTTCTTAGAATAAATACTGGATAAATTGAATCTGAGTTTATGAATCATTATAAAAACGGATTCGCCACTTGAGGGCATCAAATATTTATTGGATTGACCCCAGTATCTCTTCGGTGAGCTTTGGCGAAAAGGTTTCATCGGTTGCACGCTGCCAATAGTCGCGCGAGCCGCTAATCGTTGCTCGCTAGTCGCGAACAGCACTCGACTATTCGATTTACGGCTGGTTTGCGAACGCTCCCGCGGATCGGTCGGTGGATTCGAGATGAGCGTTTTTGTCTTCGCGGTACGATCGATCGAGATTACGGGGGGAGGGAACGCGGGTGGCACAGTTTATGCGACGGCGGAGGCAGTTCATTGCGTCCGCGCGCGCTTGGTCGATGCGTGTAGGATTAATTAGACGTTACGAAATTGCAGTGTGTAGCCTCGGGTAGTCGTGATGGATGCAATCCGCCGGCTCGTATTTATTTCTCACGTGCAGTCGTCATGGAGTATCTTATTGCACGGCTTGTTGCGATCTCGATGGTCTCGATGCGGTTTGTTGCGAGAGAATAGGGTGATCAACCGTCTCGAATTTTTCGGAGCATCCCGATTTTCGACTCTCATTAGAAGCGTCCCGAAAGAACCTTAAACGGGACGCTATTTGTCCCGATTTTTCACATAATATAAAACATAATAATAGATTGTTCTTTAATTTTATTTTAAGAATTTTATCAGTTTTTTTTTTAAACTAATAATTATTTTTATTAAAAAATAATAAAGGGTTATGTTTTGTTGATTGTTTGACGTTGAGTGTGAATAGTAGATACAAACCAAAGATAAGAGTCAATATGATAGGAATCAACCATCAAATTAATCAATTTAAAGTAAACTAAAAACGAACCTCCATAGTCAAAAGCTGGTTCTTTCTATAGTATTAGCTGATATTATAAAAAAAAAACTCAATAAAACTGCAATATTATAACCGCATTATGTTTCATAATTAAAATTATACCAATAAAAAAGTCCCGATTTTTTTATCGTGTCCCGATTTTTTAAGATCGATATCCCGAAATTGGGCGATCAAGAGTTGGTCACCCTACGAGAGAAGATAATCTTCGAAATTATCTTCGATCTGAAGTTTTTGTATCTCGCTCTCGTTGTCGCAGTTTTTTTCCACTAACGATTATTGCCACACATTTGATTCAATTTAAAAATTATCGGCAATATTCCGTGTACATAAATAATTTGGATTGGAGATTCAACGAAATTTTACACGAGGAAATTTTAGAAAGTTATAGACTTTAATATATAAAATATTTTTTTATATTTTATATTTAATTTATTCAAATTAATTCGGAGAAAATTAATTGTTACGGTTTTACGACGGAAAAAGCTTGGAAGTCGTATTAAATGATCATGCGTAATTGATTGTAGGTGTGATTGTGATTCTGTATCCCACACTAAGGGAATTTACTCTGAAATTTGTTTGTGCCGTTGAAACATGGCGATCTTGGCGTAGCTCGCTGTTGTTACCAGCGGGAACTCTGCCAGGTATCTATTTGAAGTTCGACTCCCACTGCGTCTGAGGAATTTGAATAAGATACAATTGTATCCTTAAGGAACAAAGAACTCACTTGTTATTATAGCGCATTTGATGAATGAAAACTCGACTCTTGTGTCAAGAAATGTATTTATTGTTCGTCGATTATTTTGTGTGGCTATTGAACGTCAGTGAATGATTCTTTTAGGAGCTACTGAAATACAATAATAAACTTAACATTCTTCCTAAAAGCACATATTATTTTCTGCAATAAGTTCTGCAGTTGTAGTTAACTAAACAATAATTAAGTAATACAGTTATTTTAGTGAGGATGCTAACTGCTGTTTAAATTATTTCGTATCTTTTTTTTTTTTATTTTGAGAAGTAGACATTCTCTATTTAACCAATATTTCTGAGAGAGAAACGGGAACTTTCTACTTTATCGTTTCCATTATAATATTGCTAAAAAATATCCTTAAAATTTACATCACACAATAGATATATTTTTTTTTACAATATACATTTTTAATGTACATTACAATATATATTTTTAATATATATTGTACATTCCATTCCCCGAGATTTTTGGATGATTTGTATTTTGCAAGATCGTTTCAACGTCACGGTGCCTTTGCGTTATTATCGAGCGATGTCGCCGGGGGACGAGTGGCAACCTCGACAAATCTTTTCTGCCCGTCGAGTGCGGCAGTTCGTAATGGCAAACACGCTGCAGGCCTGCCTTGGGCTTCTCGCGAAAACTGTCGGCCGTTGTCGTCGGCGACGTTGCAAGCCGCTGATGACACTCTGCCGGTACTTGAGAGCAGGCCGCTGTGTTGCGGTGCTTAGTTTTCTCGAAGAGGGTCGACCCTTGTCGCGGTCGCCGCCGATCGTCGGTGCCGTCGTCGACGACAACGACGATGATTACGACGTTCTCTCTTCGGCAATTACAGCTCAAGTGGCACCGTAAGAGACAGGTGGTAAGCTGCATCGGGTCGTCCACGCCATCTTTAACTTCCTCCTCTTCCATCTTCTTCTTTTATTTCTATTTTTTTCGTTGTTGTATCTCCCATAAATTTATGACAGGATATATATTTCAGTATTTATACCCTTCGGGAGATAACCACTCGGCTCTTGATGGCCCGCTTTAAGTCATCTTTCTCCTTAATTAATTATTTTCTAGCTACCAGTATTATATCGGGAAAATTTACCGCTCCGTGATTAATCCGGCATCTGTTCGGTTACTTAAATATTATATCATATAGTATTGTATAGATCGCTTTCTCTAACTTTCTGAATTCCTCTAATAATAGATGCATAACACACTCAACAATTCGCTAATGAAATTTTTTGAGAGCAGTTTTTTGATCGTATTTCAACTTTAAATAAATATTGTCATTTGTATTTTATTGTATATATTATTGTCATATTTGTCATATTGTATTATTGTCATATTGTGTTTTATTATCATTTTATTATTATCAAATGTGATAAGAATCTTTTTTCTAAGTACATCTCTAAATCTCAAATATCTATAATAAACTTTTTACGATCGTACGTTAGCAATTGATAAATGTACGATCTACAAATTCTATATACAATGTATAACATTAGAGAGATTAGTACTACAATAAATCGTAATAATGTTGATATGCGATACGATCAATAAAATCGGAATCTACATGGGATCTTTGTTGAGAGACATTTTCAACGGCGACACTTTATCGAACGATAAACGTACATGATTTGCCTGGATCCGGGTGGATCGTGGACGGTAAGGAAACTCGATGCGAGATCCTCGTCGTCAAGGGTTGCGGATAATCGACTTAACGACGAGGCTTAACGACTTCGCGGTAACGGTTTCGCCGGATCTCCTCTCGTCGTCACCGGGCATTACGATCCGCGAGAATTCTAAACTTGAGCCCGTCCACACTGCGACTGAGCGATCGCGAGACTCGGGCTCTATAATGCACGGTACGACACCATCATACGTGTCATGGGGGAATCGATCCGATCCGGTTGTAAGCCGACCTAACCATAAGTTCGCCGCGAATCGAGCGTCATGCTCGTCGAACAAGAGTACCTCGGCTCTCTGCATGCAGGAAACCCGAATAAAATGCCGGGGTCTTGATCCGCGGTGCTTAAAGGCTGGATTCTGTTGGCACCTCGCTCCGCAGAGACATCCTCTCGCGAAGGTATCTCGATTCCTCGAAGTCTGAGGTCGTCGGTCTCGTTATTGAGGATAGCCATAATATTAAATTGTTTCTTTGAAAATACGCTGACAGATTGTGGTGGAATCTTTTATTTATGTCTGCTTAGAATTATTTGATTATGGAATAATTTTTATTTTTACAAAATTTAATATAAGAGATATAAAATGTCTTTGTTCTCCTATATTAATCTCTTTCCTCTATTTTTTCTCTATCCATCGGTTGCGTCTCATCCTCATGGAGACACGCAGGTGTTGCCTGCTCGTTTAACGTCTTCGATACGGCGCTTACCAGACCGGCTGGCATGATATGCAAGAATTCTTCAGGAAGCGAGGAAAGATGGCGATCGGTGCTCTGATGGAGCTGCTGACTCGTCCTGACTGAAATAGGACTCGTGGCCGCTCGGCGCATCCTTAAATGTTCGCGCGCGTATCGAATCGCGCGGAAGCGGGCGTGATTTGCGGATTCTCTTGTTTCGTTGCTTTTACGAAATCGGACCGATTTAATTACAACGCTTATCACAGGTTGTTCGGCATGTCCGACGCGCGATTTTAATGGGCACTTGCGAGATATCCGGGTTCAACGCCGCTGTGAGCGATACTTTTTCTCCCTATGTACGCGCGGTGCAAATAACTAAGGTTCTGCCAATCGTGATTATCGGCTGTCACGCAAAACGCCAAAAAGAATCGCGCCCGGAATTCCCAGGAAGAAAGCGGTCGTTGCTTCACCTCGCGGTTATAACGTGTCATTATGTCGATCTTTAGTCTTCCAATTTATTGCGACACTTTGCGCGAACGAGCCGTACGTATTGTAACATGTATCATCATTGTCGTGTTATCTAATTATATGTATCCCGATGATAATCTGTCCGTTGATTTTCTTGTACATACGCCAGACATTTCTCAAGCGACGGGACATTAGTTTGATGAACGTGTCGTCATTGCTGAGTACTGTCTTCAAACGGGATCGCACCAGTTTGTAACGGTTTGTTTAATTTCACGTGGCATGTTTGTGATAATGAACTGTATGTTAAATTCTGACCTGCTATCAGATGTCTCATATAGTCACACATTGTTGCATACATATTTATAAACGAAATAGATAATTTTCTTATTTAATATATTTATAATTATATGTATAAATGAGAGTATTTTTATTGTAATTAATAGAATCACATATGATTTATTTTGATTGTTATTATGTATAATAATTATTTCTTTTTTACTTTTAATTTTTCTAATTATAGGAAGTAGCACGTAATTAATGATTCGTGTAACTATATGTATATAATAATATAATTGTATATAATTTTATATGATCGCACATAACACATTCATTAATACGTTATTTATTTAATTCCTCATTTATTTGTCAACAGTTTCGATATATTTAATCAATCATCGTTATATTACGAATAAAGTTATTTATCACGCTGTTTTTACAATGTTATTTGAATCACCATTATGTTTTTGATGTACATAATATATTTTTGTGTATTATTTTCAATTTCTTAAATACAGTTATTATTTGTTGTTGTCGTTTGAGTGTAATGTATGAGAAACATTTCTCTAATAAAATTCATTTTCTTTTATTTTTAGGGATCGTGACAACCTGGCGGACGGCTCGGAGCGGGACTCCCCCTGGAGTTGTGGGGGTGGCAGCGGTGGTGGCCGCAGACCCCTCACCTCCATTATCGAACACCTACGCACCTCCAAGAGAAGACTTCACAATGGTAAGTTGCACATCCATACGTATGTGTATCATGGTCTCCCGACACATTCCTTTTCCTTGTATTGCATTATAAGCAGCAAGAATTTAATGAAGAGTTTTTTCGCCTCTCTCATTCGCCTCGTTTGTCTCAGGAAAGAGTGCGTTTCCTGGCACGG
>NW_021848729.1:118285-148258 GCF_003651465.1 Formica exsecta
GCGTTTCCTGGCACGGCGAAATGCGACAGAACTGGTTTCATTTATTGAAAGCACGAAATTATTTTCTCGAAAGAATACTGGAATCGCGTGTCAACGCACGGTCACGCGTACACGAACGTGCGCGAGTTGACTAATTGATCAGTAGCTTTTATACTCGACCAAAAACACCATAAAGTTAATTATTTCAAATTACTGCTCCGAGTTTCGATATTTTACGTCCCCTATAACGATCTCTGCCGAACGGAGAAATTTATCGACGCGTCCGTCTGTTATTCCCGAGACGATGACTTTATATATATATCAAGCTGTATATATATATGTTTGCTATACTTTTACAATATCTGATACAAGACTGATAGCTTGTTGGAGTAACTATTTGTTATGTTTTCAATAATATGAAATTTTATGTAAAAAAGAGAGATGGAAAAGCCGCGATATTTAAATGTATCTCAAATATACTCGTTTATTATTTAAAAATGTTAAAAACAAATTTGCGACGCAAGTTGCATGCGTAATCATCGTGATATTCGCTAACGATAGCGCTAAAGAATCTAAATATATTTAATCCGCGCATGATTAGAACGAACGATGGCGCAGATACGAGCACTATTAATGATGATACTCATACTGCTTATGCTATAAACTATAAACACGATGATGATTTGGAGAGGGCGGATCCGCGCGCTCTCGAAACCACGATAAATAATGAAGAATCAGTTGGCCAACACACATACACACATATATACATATATATATATATGGTGATATTAAAAGAGCTTGACGCGAAGGAAGGTCTCTCCGACGTCAATCGAGATTACCGGATGAATTTTCAGCGCGCGTCTCATTAGCTCATGCTCTCATTATTACGTTATCAACGTCCTTAGGCTCGCATAATGGGTCTTGAATATATTTATGAGGGCAATCCCCGCGCGGCGGAGCCGTATACGTACAAAAGCCGCGATCGAGTGGCTCTCTCTCTCCGGCCTCTGTAACAATAATCCCTGCATCCTCTATATAATTGTGCCCGCGAAGGATTTATAGGGCCAGTCCGGGGCTCTGATTCTATCTAACGATCTGCCCATTGAGTAGGCAGCCTAGAAGTGCGCGGAGATACACTACACGCTGCCTTGGCAATAGGATTCATTCAAGAGTACCGAGACCTTTCCTCTCGATGCTGCGCGATAATTCCGGCTTTTTGAATTTCATTCCGTGCAAAGAGCAAAGATATTACAATCTGAAATCACGATTTTCGTGAGGAGAAAATATTAGACTTATTAAAATTCGTGCAAATAGAAACGAGAGTACTTGATGTAAATAATTAAAAGATTAAGTATAATAATATTCTAATTACTTTTTTTTTCTAGTATCTCTTTCTAGTATCTTTTCTAATTTTTTAATATCAATTGTATGTGTGAAGCGGGCGCATATCATTTCGTGAAAACTCATAAATAATTTATAGAATTCTTGATACTTTGAACAAATAATTCTGGTCGTTAAAAAATGATTCAAAACAAATTGAGACGTCAAGTTTACAGCGTCTCATAATCTCTCACATCAATATTCTTCTTTTCATTTTTTGTTAAATTTTCAAAAATTGATAATTTTATGCGAGTTCTAGGAAGAGTGCTTCTTTGAACAATTAATAATAAATGTCAATTTAAATGTGGAATAATCACGATAAAACGCGTCTATGTACCATTTTATCGAGAAGAGATGCTGACCGATTTTTAAAAGTTCTGTTTATTTTAAAATAATTCTTGTATAGTATTGAGCATATTCTTTCATTTTCTATAAAGTTTTCATTATATATGAATTTAAAAAATTTTTTGCACAATATAATTGTTTTATAAAATGTCAATAAAGCTGGAATTTTTAATTATTCTATTCATGAATTTTTACGAAATGATACTCTTGCTTCTCGTATATCAATCCATTTTTAATATCGATCTTTCGCTAATTGGATCAATAAATTTAATATTACAGCTACAGATTAGCAATAAATTAATAATTTTATCCTACATGTGAACTTATTTTTTCAAATCCTAGTACAACTTTGTTGCTAATTGATATTTTATTCCATCTAATACGGAATGGGCGCAAGGAATGATGTATTAAAAATAATTTTGCTTGTTATTACCTGCGATTTTGTTCCGAATTTGTTATCCGCTTGATTGAATCTAGTAGATTGATATTTGCATTTTACTTTATAGCTTCGCGTTCTTTTCTTACAGAGTCTCGCTTGCGTGCAACAATGTACCACATGTTTATAGTTTAACATTGTTCCCGTAAATCATTCGCGGATGACGAAGGTTGTCGTTAAAAATCTTTCCTTCGCTTGTCGAGATAGCTACGTGCGCGTGTTGTTTTCCGAGCAACGGTAAATCATTCGTCTCCAGAGTCGATCTACTAATTTACATATTAATCTTTACGCCGATGAAATTAATATGTAAATGACTACAGTCGCTACCGTCTCAATGAATCGCCACAGCCACCGTGCGTGGGCGAAAATGAGCCGGCTTACTATATCTGAGTCGTGCTATAAATTATCTTTATCGTATCGTACTTGTCTATGATACTATCCTGCAACATTGCTTGTGATACACAATCTTGATAAGCACACGCATATTTGTCGATTTTTTGACAACTACTCTTTTCCGCTGTAAGATACCACTGGCTTTTATCGTAACTGTCAGTCGCAATAGAAACGTAACGCGGGAATCTGCATCCAGAGTGCACTTGAGAACAGTGACTATCCGAAATTGCAATTGATAATGGAAACGTTACGATTTTCGTTTGAGACCGGTATTTTTCGGTCGAGAAATTTTTACGAGATTTTCGTATTCGACCGCGATTTTTTTTTTTTAATTTTTGATAGACGCGTTCGGCATCTTGGAAGCGTTGATTCGATACGATGGTTGCAGCGCGTTGCACTATGCGGTCTACAGGATGTGCAGGGGCATACACAATTTATAATGCAATTAGAGCCTCGGATGGTAGCGTTCGGATTTATGGCAGGTAGAGAATCCGTCGTGAAGAGGCGGAGGGCGATTGGACCAAAGGAAGAAGAAGAGGCAGAGGCGGAGGTGAAAGAGAAGGTAAAAGAAGAAAGATAGAGAAAGAGAGAGAGAAAGACGGCGCGGTGAACTGTCGGACCTCGATACGGGGGCTATATTCCCGTGGAATGAGTTATATGCCTCCCGCGGTAGCCAATGCATTATTTATCGCTCGGCTTTTCATTATTTCTTCGTCGTATACTTACATAGCGGATCCAGACTCGAAACACGCTTTCCGGCGCGGCAGTGGCGTCCGCTCGTTTGCGCTCATTTATCCTCGCAGTGGCGAGAGAGTATCTTTTAATTTCTCTAATTCCTTATACTTCCTTTTCCAAAGTATAAGAGAAATTAAAAAAAAAAAAAACTTGAAAATTGTCTAAAACTATTGAGTTTATATTCTGGATTCTAGATCTTTACGCGTTTTTCTTTTAGTTTAGATTTTCGTGGAAAGATACAGAAATGTTGACTACTGTTTTAAGTACACAGATTTAAAAATTACTATATAAAATATATATTAAATTAAATTAATAATAATAAATTTGTCAATAAAATATATTTCTCTTTTCTTTAATTCTGTGTTACTCGTTTCTACGAGCCTTCTTCCGCCTCTGCTCACACGGAACGTGCGATTTTTTTCTATTTCTCGGCATAGTCTAGGGATGCCTCTATTATTAAACGCTATAACTTATGTCGGCGTTATATGATGCTAATGAGGATTCTTCGCGCGAGTAGCCGCAGTTATTTACAACCGCGTATTTTTCCCATTACCGTTGAGCGCGGTAGCGCTTAATGCGCAAAGTTACACGCTTTTTAGATGGTTCCTCTTTCCACCTGTCGTTGCTTTTATCCGTGTTCGTCTTCATTGATTCCTCGTTGCGAGCACACTTCGATAAATGTCTCGTAAATTTCGTACAGGCGATCATTTTCCGGCGGATGTGTCTTTATATATCGATATATTAAATAGACGCATATGTATGTGTGTATTCTCTTGCTTCTCTTTATACGTTTGTAGGGTATCACGAGCCAATTTACGAGCTATCAAGATTTACTTGGCAATTAAACTCGAAATTAAAATGTAATTAGAATTTATGTTATATTAACTATATATATTTTTAAGAGAAAATGCTTAATCTTTGGACGCTTGTCAAAAACGTTAACCCGGTCATTGAAATTAGATAATGGATCTGTACAGTATCCATCTTCTCAGGCACGACATATGTTTACGTCATTGTTAATCGATACATATCCTAATCGTTACTAGCAACGTGGGCAGGAAAAATAACAGCGGCGCGGTTGTTCGAGCAGAAACAAACACGCGAAATCGTCGATGGAGCGTAACCTGGCGTGCATTATCGTGATATTAAAATCAATCGCCGAGCGGAGATTAATCGCAAAGCGTGCGGGTATAAATCACTTTCGATGAGGCTCACCTTCCGCGTTCGAGGAGAGGCAGGGAATTTCAATATTTCTTTGGCGTGCGGAAGGGAAGGGGGAGGGGGGATTGACAAGGGTGCAGCTCGCTCGTTCACGAAATTGAGCGCGCGGCTCGTTTCACGGCTGCTTTTACGCGCGATCGAAAAATTGATAGCTGCTTTCCGACAGTGAAGGTACTGTGATGTGCTCTAGATAGAGGGAGCGTGTTAGAGAAGGATGCACGATGGAGATAAGTGGCTCTGACCTCGCCTATGCGTTACTAGGATATCCATAGAAAGTTTTGCGATGAAGATAATCATTTCTCGTAAGAAAGCTGCGAACTCCATTCTTTGATGAACACTGAATATATTTAGATCGAAGGATGATTAAGTTTATTTTTTTTTTTTGAAGAGATTTACGATGTGAAAAAATAAATATAATTCATATAAATAATTGCATGGCATCCATTCCTTTAATATATACGAGTATTTTTTCAAGATATTTAATTTTGATATAATAAATTCTTTTTTCAAGTTTTGCGCGATTTATAATTGTATATATCATTTCGTAAAGATATTAAATAATTATATTTTTTTTGGTATATTTTTTTATCTTTCAAATATTTTTACGTATATATATAATGGTGATTTTCGTGTGTATAAATGACCTGTGGATTATAACGTTCGAAACACTTGCTCGGTGAATCAGTGTCGGCGATAAATTCAACATCGGCGAGATATTAGAAAGTCTCCCTTCCGCAGCGTTGTGAGGCAGACGAGCGCATTTGCGGGCGTCAAGGAGGCGAAGCCGAGCACGAACCGTTAATCGCGAGCGTAATTACGATAATCGCTCATTGATTGCCCCGAGAACGTGCCTTCTGCACTTTCCTACCGCGTGTAGTGGTAGCGCGATGCATCTGTTGCATCACGATCAATCGATGCTTCCGCGCACAATGAAACCAGACAGATCCAGGCCGGCACGACGAGAATTATTATATGTTATATTGAATAAATAACAAAACGTGCCTCTTCCGCTTTCTATAAATTGTTTGTAGAAAGTGTTAATACATTTGATCTATTTTGTCGTATAGATATTTATTAGCTGTCTCTTAAAAATTTTTATTTGATCAATATTTTTAAATCTTTTTTCTAAAAGATTATATGTATTCCTCTTTCTCTTTCTAACAATGACAGGCAATAGCGAAATTCTAGCAGAATTATTTCTATTTTTATTGTTGTGACATATCATTTATAATCGCGTTGTATTTTTAAATAACAATATGTCGAACTGACAACTCTATGACAAATTATATCGCGGAATATTTCTGCGCAACGCATTTGTATGCTAATTCACGATGAATAATCCACTTTAAACGGATCATCTATACACACCTTCGACCGCATTTTAAATGATTCAGTTCGCGCTTTCATAATATGCGCAGTATTCAGAACGATAAATGCAATTAATGAAAAGTTGGAGCGAACACGTGCGACTGTATGATTGACACGCGATTTAACGGCGCCGTGTTTGAGAAAATTGATGCAGACTCTCGATGACCCGACGGCGAGAAATAACCCGCGGACGTCGCGAATAAAGACATTAATAAAGCGCCGTTCTCATGAAGAAATGCAGAAGTAATTGCGCGCGGGATCTCCCGGTGCAATACAATACGCAGCCAGGTCTCGGGTAAAGGATGCTGCCCGGTCGCTGGATGATGTTACGGACGATGGTGGTCCTCGCTGGATGTTCCAGATGGTGGTGCTATCTCGAGACTCTGATGCTTACTCGGATATACGCGTTATCGGTCAGGCAATCGTGAGCATCGAATAAAAACGACCAGCCGGCCGCGCGGCGTTGATACGGATGCTGCGGAACAAAGATCAGGCGGATGATGCGGTCTTAATATAAAATGTAGCAAGGAAGCCTTCTTTCGCCGCTTAACAATATCCTTCTCCAGAACTATGAATCGATAATATTTTCATTATTTTATTATTTTCATTATTTATCGGTAGATTGTCGCCGGGAAAAAAATTTTGAAGAAGAAGCAAATATATATTTTGGCGGGCTTCTTATTTAATGCGATATTTAAACGTTATTTAATTTAATTTAATTATTTTTATTTTATTTTATTTATACAGGGTGTCCCCAATTTAAATGTCAAAACTTTAGGAGCGTGGGACACTCTGTATATTTTTATTTTTATTTTTATTTAGTGAGTTACTTTTCGTGATTTAAACAGGCTGTTTTATTAGTAAAATCAATTTAAGCTAAGAAACAAGTTTTGATAAACTCGTGATTATCAGTTGATCGGTGCATAGGTCGCGGTTCGTGTACAAAAAGGTCGATCTCCGACCGATGTGCTCGAATCGTCGCGGTTCATTGAAGCCATCGGCCAGAGTCCGGTTTCTCTTAACGACTGATCCGACGTCCCGCGTCTACCCCGCATCGTGTCCCGGCTTTGTGTACCGATCAATTCGCGGGACAAAACTCTCTGCCAGCCACGTGTAAACGAGAAAACGGAACGAGCCAGTTTACTCGTGTCCAGTCGAGTTTATATCGCGCACCCTTCGCGAGGCCTCGGTCTACCATTAGTCGATGTCAGCTACGCGCCGCAGCCTCCTTCTCTCCTTCTGGAGCAAGAACTCTGAAACCACGGCGGCATGCAAGCCGGACCTGTAACATGACCTCTTCAACACTTTCGAAGAATTAAGATATCGAGAGGAAGAATGAGTTTAACGTCCTCTCTTTTTCTCTACCAGTTTCTCTCTCTTGATGTTTTTTTTATTTATAAATATCAAAGTTATATCATTTATATATATTACAATCGAGCAGAAATATTCGATATTAAAATTTTAATTTTATATGTTTATTTATTCATAATCCTTGCGGTTTAGGATAATTTTCGGTTTATATCTTTGCATTTTTATATTTTTACGCTTTTATACATTATCCCCCTTTTTACAATATTTTTTTTCTCTTATTTTCTTAGATTCTTACAATAAATTCAATTTTTTACATGTTATATATAGATGCAAAAAAAATATACTTTAAGCTAAATGTTGCATTTCCATTGATGCGATTAAGCAAAAAAAAAAATCATTATTTATTTCAATTCTCTGATTGAATTTTTGCTTTTATTTACATATACTCGACTAAAATCGACTAAAATAACTCCTGTTGAAAACATTTTCGGGTGATGCATGCATATATGTCGCGATAATATTCTATGGGGGTAGCTAACCATAAGAAACACGCTTGTACAAGCAGACTATCGACAAGAGCGCAATTTGCGCATTGTTCCTGCATTGTGCCGATATGCAAATCGCACCGTTAGAACGACGTCATTGTATTTCACTCGTATCACCGGCTTATTAACTTTGGCGTTTATGACCCCGTGAACCGCGTCGATCCGAGGCCGAGAGCGCGCTTTATCGTCTGTTTTATAGCGGCGCGCGCTACCAAGAGCGGAATTAAGACGGCGCAAATAGTGTCGTTCGCGGAAAAACATCCGTTATTTGTATCCGCCGTCGGCCAATGCCCACCGGGTGCCCGGTTGCGGTAATTTATTCGAAATCGTGAAAATTTTATTACTCCATCGCGTCCAATCGCGGCCGTTTAATCGCCCGCGCGCGCGCGCGCGCGTTGTTGATCGGCACTACGCGCGAGCGAACGCGGCTGTATAAATGATCGCGGATATCAGGTGAATGGAATGATTAATATTCCGCATCCTGTTATCTGCTTTAAGAGTCCCGCTTCGTACTCGAGAAAATTGCGACGCACAAAGGCGCGCCCGCAACGAACTGTTCGCGGATAACAATCGCGCGGCCTCCGCGTTGTACACGAGGACGCTGGAAAATGTAAGCATAATATGTAAATGAGAGAGTCGTATCGCTTCAAATGATACTCGAGGTGTCAGTCGTGCCTCTCCTAGCATCGTTTCTTTGAGCGCGTATATCGATAGTATCGACGGTCGCGATCAAACATGATCGATATTTTCATTTGTGGGAGTAACATGATAACGAGTAAATTCACTATCCGGAAGTAGATATCCCCGGCAACTCTTGACAGAGATTATATACAGCGTATCACATTTTGATAATTAAAACAGTGTAAAACACGCATATAAAATTTTGCAATTAAATTTTTCTTTCTTTAATTTATGCTTTGTTGAGGACGTTGATGTTTCTGTGTGATTAAAAGATGACAGTTAATAATAGGTATTAAATTTTGTTAAGTCTATAACGTTATCAGAAAATTATGGTCAGGATGCGCTTGACATCTCCGGAAACTCGGTGCCAACCGATATAGCATTGCCTCGAGCTATCAAATTCCGCGAGAATAAAGATGTGGGATACATCGGGCGTCTCGTGAATGGAATTATTAATATTTCCCATCCTGCGCTTCTCTCTCTTTCTCGTGTAGCCTTTCTCCATAACGTCCGCGAGCTCACGCGAGATACCCTTGCCGATAATTTATGCGAAATCATGAAATCAAGTTTTACTACTTCCTGCCCTTTGGCTATCTTTGAATTTTCTGGCGGAGAGAGATTTTCCTTTTTAGATAAAGATTTTCGTTTAGACAATTATCTCTCTCTTTGAAAATAGTATTTTAGTAAATCGTGAATGAAAAGAAAATTAATAAAATTTTCTTTAGGTATATACTAGATTTACAATATATTAATTTTAACATATAAATATTGTTTTGTTGAAAAAAATATAGACGTTTGCAAGAAATTTTAATCTTTTTGTTATTATAATATATTTTGAGGAATGCATAAATTCATCTTTTTTAGAAATAAATAAAATTATATAAATATTGCTGTTTGATTAATGTTTTTTATTCTTATTCATGATACAATTTCGTATCGCAGTTGATTTATTTTTCAATAGAAATCTGTCAACAATTTAAATTTTGTTGCAATTTTATGTGTGAAAAGATGCTGTGTGTACATGAAAAATATGAATATATCAAACTATTTCATTTTACAGTAGCGCTTCTTTCAGATAATATTTATCTGATACACGTTATATTAATTGGTCTAATACTTACCTTCAAGTATTCGCGGAGTGAGCTTACGTAAATATAAAATTATAGAGAAAAGCGGTAACGTTATCACAGTAAATCGTGTTGAAATCGGCCGGTTGGGCGCTGATTCTTTGTATATAGCGACTTTATACGCGGGTAATTAAGATATCCCGCATGTCGGATAGATTTATGAATATTTTCCGTGCTCGTTTCACCTTCATTCACGAATCGCGACGAGAACCGCGGCAGCGAAATGCGCTTGAAGGTAATATCATATATTAATATCCTGCACATAATTCTGATTGGCTTAAAAATATAATAAAAATACGGATTTCAGCGTCATAATATCGACTCTCGTGTTGATCGTAAAATCTAATAATGCGAATAAAATGTTTCACGAAATTATGACATTGGCAATTTCAAGCAATAACATTCTTGAGCGCCAATCTAAATTTACATAAAACAAATTATGCTGGAGATTACATCAAGACACGATTAAATAGTTTCTTTAAATTAGTAAACTGCTCAGACACTTTAAGATCTATTCTGAGATTTGTCCAGAAAACCACATGTGATTGACAGAGTTAATTATATTATGAATAACCATCCTATATAAAATGTTTTACGATCGATTTCGATGCGCTAAGAATTTTGTGATGCGCAAACTGATAAGATAATCGATGCAGCGTATTTAAAAAAAAAACAGGTAGTCGCGACACCCTCTCCCCCCTGGTGTTTCGTACACGGGAATAACGTGAAATAAGTATTTTTACGTGGTCTTCTTTGACGTATTATTACTTTAATGCATCGTTGCCGTTCGCGAGGAAGGACGGACGAGCGGCGAATCGAAATCGTCTTGATCGTCGGCGGTAACGGAGTAGGTTACTAATGGTGGGCTTGGTGGGTCGGTGGGTTGGTAGACTGGGTTGGGCTTCTTAGAGGTCCACCGAGGTCAGCTGTGTGCGCGAAGGATATGGTTGCCCAAGGCACCGATGACATCGAGGAACGAATAACCGGGTTCGAGAGTCGGGAAGAACGAGCACGTCAGCCTGACAGAGACCTGCCTCTCTCAATGAAACGTTCCCGAATAATGATGCCAGCCCTTCTTGATTACGAGGTCATTCGCGTTCAGTGGCGTATCCTTCTCGCAGTTTTTTTATATTCATGCGATTTAAAGTTCTTATTAATTTTAAATTTTAATTTGCAAGAAAAGAATTTTTTTTTTTAATTATTTATATAAATGGCTAAATTTATTGACTCTACATTTTTAATAAAGAAAAATAAAAAAAAGAATTAATCAAAAAATTAATCAGTAAAGGAAACGTTAGTTATTGTTATGTTGGAATAATTAAAATAATTGCCAATAATATATTCTATGTCAAGATTCGTTTTCGGAATTCATTTATCATTTTCGATTTCCATAAAGTTAATAAATACGGCGAAATATGAATTGAAACTTTTGTCCTGAAATAATTAACGTGCGTGCGTCGTTTTCTAGAGAAATCTACTCGCGTGCGTATCACTGTTTATATACACTATTTATGTATGTGAATAATGTCGGTATTTTGTGTACAAGTGGTCGTACTCGACATGTGTCTTCGGCAGGTAAGAAAGAAAGAGAGAGAGAGAGAGAGAGAACAAAGAAGATAGTATAAAAAGAGACGGTGGAGAGGAGAGGTGAACGGAGGATGCTGAAGAAGGCACGGGTCATGCAACAACAGGAAGGTTAGTTGCTCGGGGCGGCGACAAGCGAGCGAACACCATCTTGCCACGGCTCTTACATACGTAACCGGCTCTCATAATAATTTTACTCGGCCACGAGGGACCCGGCACGACGTGCAACGTGTGTTTCCTGGAAGTTGGTCCTTTCCGTTCGCGAGAGAAAAATAAAAGATTATATGCCACTCGTTATTATATGCTACTCGCGATAGAAAAGGAGAGCAGGAGGGGGAGGGTTGATTACTACGATATAACCGATTGTTTCTGTTATCGTAATTGACTTACACTATCTTTTATCACTATATACAGGGTGTCCCCAATTTAAATGTCAAAACTTTAGGAGCGTGTAGGGGACCGATAAACTAAGACAAAAAATCATACATCAATAGGATACATATTTCGGAAGATTATCATCTGCCTGTGTCTAATGATAATTTTCAAATTATTTTGCGTAGAAAATTAAAATGACAATTTATGACAATAATTTTGAAATTAATTTTAAACTTTGTATAAAATGAATTTTTTAAATTATTTTTTTCTATTTTTATTTGCACATTTTTATTACAAGATTGTATATCTTAAATCTAATTAAATAGATATTTTCATCAACTGTGCATTCAGTTTTATTGAAGTAATAATTTGCAAAATAATTAGTTGTACTTTACTGATATTAGAACAGCAAGGTGAGATTTCTGGCTACTTGTGCGCGTGGATCGTTTACACAATAGTGCATAATCATGAACGGCGATGACTGTCATCAACCGCTTGTTGCTGGTTCCGGCGCGTTATTTCAGGGTGGTCTTCAATTGCCACGGCACGAAGATGAAATTCACTCCTTATCGCTGGCACCTGTCTAACGTCGGCATAAATGTTACGAGACTACTCGTTAACGAAATATCACATTAAACAATACGAAATATAGTAATTTATCGTGGCATTTTCGTGGCTTTCTCTTTTGCCAAGTTTCTGTATGATTTCGATGAGATTATTAGTTGCGATGTATAAGGTAATCTGAAAAAAACAAATATAATCGTGATACTATAATAATTTTCAATTTGTGAATTCTCAATAATGGCTATAAAATTCTTTTTCTCAAGAATGATAGCTATCTATTCAATAGATGTAACATATGATTATCTAATAAATATAAGATTCAATAACTATCAATCATACTCTTGAAAATGGTCATATTTTCTCGAATGTCATAATTATTCTGATTGATTCTGAATCGTGTGGGAGTACCGTTTTCTAGGATTAATCAAACAGCTTCACAAGAATTAAATCTTAATGTATATTATATAATCTTATCGTATATTTTTTTTTTTTATACCCGGAGCAATTTTGCAAAACCGCGATTTTTCGCGATCGACGTCAAAGCTTCGCGCCGGCTTTCGAAAATTCAATCGCGATGATCGTAATCGGTTAGAGAGAGTGCTAATGTAGGCATCGTCGTCGTTAAACCTTTAATTAGGTGCTCTCGAGTGTATACACCTGCGCGATTTCACGCGGCGTTCGACAAAATATAATCGTGATACTATAATAATTTTCAATTTGTGAATTCTCAATAATGGCTATAAAATTCTTTTTCTCAAGAATGATAGCTATCTATTCAATAGATGTAACATATGATTATCTAATAAATATAAGATTCAATAACTATCAATCATACTCTTGAAAATGGTCATATTTTCTCGAATGTCATAATTATTCTGATTGATTCTGAATCGTGTGGGAGTACCGTTTTCTAGGATTAATCAAACAGCTTCACAAGAATTAAATCTTAATGTATATTATATAATCTTATCGTATATTTTTTTTTTTTATACCCGGAGCAATTTTGCAAAACCGCGATTTTTCGCGATCGACGTCAAAGCTTCGCGCCGGCTTTCGAAAATTCAATCGCGATGATCGTAATCGGTTAGAGAGAGTGCTAATGTAGGCATCGTCGTCGTTAAACCTTTAATTAGGTGCTCTCGAGTGTATACACCTGCGCGATTTCACGCGGCGTTCGAGCGTAATTGTGCCTCGCTCGGTTAACCCCTTATCCGGGGTCTCAGACTGCCGTGTCGACCATCGAAAGATCTTTCAATTTTTTTACCGTTCCTTTTTTCCACCTCGATAGGCTCACGTGATTTTAAAACCTAGATATTTTACATAATATCGAATAATTATTTTTAATCGTACAATTTACCCAGATACTTGCTTGTACCAAATAAAAAAAAATAAAAAAATAAAAAAAATAATATTGCTTTTATTATTGCTGTTATTATTTAAAAAAATAAAAAGAAAAGAAGAGAGAGAACGAGAAACTGCATATACACTAGAATATATTATTCTAAATTATCCAAGATTCTGGACATGTTAGCGTCAAAAGATAAATGATTCGTAAATTTACCGTTTGTAAGATGCCACTTACTTAAATTTATGTTAACCGTAAATAGTCTACTTGATGGACTTTACGGAAACTTCGCCAGAGCCGGATCATAATTATATTATCGCACCTTGGCGGTTTATTTCCTTCGAACGTGACGACTGCCGGCGCTCGCCGCCGATCTCTCCTGGTCAATCTTGTCGATCTTCTGTTTTATGATGATTGGTGATTATATATCGTCGGAGGCGATCGCAATCATCGGGATCTCTTCCCTCTATAGGTTCTCGCTGATGCGGCGCGTGTTTTAGGATTGATGGACAGCGCGCGGATCGTTTGTTCGCCTTCTTGCCTCTATTACGGAAATCGCCGCAGAATCATTGACCGTGACAGACGGTATTCAGGGCGATCCTGTTTCTCACCGGGCTCGTTTAAATCAGCCGCAAGTGCGGCTGCATGCTTCGCGATGATAATCGATTGACTCTTGATGTCCGGTTTGACGAACATTCATCGATTTATTGGAAACGCTCAGCACCTCGTTCTCGCGGCAAAAGAGAGAACGGATGGCCGCGAACTATGCCGCGATTATTCTTGATCGATTCGTTCATCATTTAATGTTATATCGTCGCATTCTCACTTCGGGTTAAAAGTATAATTCATCGATGCACTTTTTAAAATTTTAACTTTTTTACGTGCAAATATTAATGCCTATTAGCTGCAATATTCAATTGGATATATAGCTGAAGAGATATAGAGTATATAATTATATATTTTATTAAATTCTTAAGAAAAATTTATAAATCTTGTCTTTATCCTTTTATTTTAATTTAATAAAAAATTAGCACGAAGTATAGAACGTAATTTCATTTTATTTTTCATTATTATAGCTCGATGCTTCCATGTAAATTACGACGCGATAATCTCTTTTTATATGTAAAGAAGGAACGTAAAGAATGAAGGAACGTACTTACTTCATTTTGAGCAAAAACTGAGCTCACGTTGTGAAATTACCAAAGGTAATCTTGCCGATTATCCGGATCCCGTGGAAACAACGTTGGCGGCTTTTTAACTGGTCTGTCTTGTTTTTCGTTGAAACGTAAACTCCGCGCGCGCGAGACAATGATATCTTAAGTGGGATCTCAATAGAGTTAATTAATACGAGAGAGAACCGACAATTGCGGAGGCGAGAGGAGACTCGGGCTATGGGTTACAGAGCTGTAACTTAATGCTTGGACGAGCCACGTGTTTGCCACGTATTAACAAAATTGATTAATCTCCGCCTTGATAGCGATTAATTATTGACACGCTTTTGTTATCCTGATATCGACAATTACATTACCAAGTAATAGTGCAATAATGACGTACCCGCGATACGCAATACTTGTCTCGATACGAAATTGCAAAGAGAGAGATTCATTATAAAAAACTTATACATTTATAAAATTAAAAATTAAAATAATTTAACTTATGTATATAAGTCGTAGTGAAGTGTTGACTAAAAAATTAACAGAGTGCTTTAACTTAAATAAGACATATATTAATTAAATAATATTATATTTGAGATATAATATTTATTATCTTTCTCATACTTTTATAAATTTTAAATTTGAACATAAAAACTCGATTTGACGCAATTTTAATATTTTAATGCAATTTAGAAAAGTATTATGACAAATGCAATGTCAGCGAACTCGATTAATTTGCAATATCGCGCCATTTGTCGTTTCGTGCGTGAAACTGTCGCGGATTTATTCAGCCGGAGCGATGTAAAGCGCATGGGTGTTGTAGGAGCACGTATCGAAGGGTCAGACCGAGGCATTGGCAGCCAATAAGACAGCGGCGACTTCCTTGTTTGGCAACGACAGCGATCGAGAGATCGCAATTAGGCGAGCCGCGTCAAACGCTCTAGTCGGTGAGCTCTTATCTTGCCCGCGTGGCCGTTCCGTTCGCTTTCTCTTTTCGATCGAGCTACCGATTTCGGAGGAAGCCGAGAGATGGTAGACACCTCGCTACGAGAACACGAGGACATGTCCTCTCCAAAGGATGTGTTTTTGTTCTCTCTCTCCCTCTTTTCTTTTTTTTTTTTTTTTTTTTTTTTTTTAGATGTCTTTTTATTTCACGCAGCAGAGAACACGAATGCATTTTTCGTGACCTCTAAAAATTTTACCGCCACTTTTCTTCCACTGTCTTTCTCGTGTAACTGCAACGACAGATGCACAAAACTAAAATGGTTGGACATCTGGCCACGAGATTTTCGTAAAACGCTGGATTCTCAGCAATTTCTTCTTATATGAAGTATAAGGAAGAGAATTCTTGTTCTCTCTCTTGTAAATAAGTTACGATTTCCTGAAATGTCGTCGCTGCGGTAACGTTTTGCGTTTTTCTCTCTATTACGCGTGAATTCCCAGTGAGAAATTGGTTACACTTTGATGATTCGCTTTGAGGGCACAAAAACGGCATGAGAAAGATCTGTATGTTTGGATATTTTATAAGAAAACTTTTTTTTTCATATGCACATCACACAGATTTAGAAATATATTATAATTTAATTTAAATATATTATTTATTTATAAGAAGATAAAGAGAGAAAAGAAATTACACATATGAGATCACATATACTTTAAAAAAATTTATATATGATCAGATGAATTAAATATATTTTTTTTATATTTTTATTTCACGATGCATCAGTTAATTAAATAGAACATAATATTACAATAAAAAAAAAAAAAGAAAAATTTGTAGAAATATATATCTATTTACTATTTTTATAAATTTATGGTATATTCGACATGCAAACATATCAAGATTGGCTTTATCTTTATGATTTTCGCCAATTATAAAATATCTCGAATCCAATGGAGTATGATGTCATTATCGTGAAGTTTTTGCGAAAACGAGCACTTCGCAAACGATCTACGAATGATCTATTTCCGGAAAGTAGTATTTGCAGTACTTTGCTGAATGTCAGACATCCTGTCGGCGCTATCCCAATCCCTGTTATTAAAATTCCAGAGGTAATCAAAACACATACGCAATAAGAGGTGATAAAAGATGATTATCAAAGCTTTGAGCAAATCGTATGGCTAAAAGAAAAAATTCCACGTTAAAATGTCATCCGTAATCTCGAACTTGAAAATTATCTTGATGGGATATCAGGGTAAGTGCAATGCTTGGATAAGTTCTCATAAATACATATTTAGAAATAAGCGGATCTTAGATTATGAGCAAGTGAAAATTAATCGTCTTTAACAAAAATGTTAGTTTTCATTTAACTTTGAGTATAAGCCACATTTCGCTATTTCTCAACAATTACCCAGCAAGAGGTGCTCATATATCTCTCCGTTGCAGTAAAATTTCTCGAGAGACGGCTCGCCGTGACATCGCATCTACGCGTTACATTGTCACTCGCCATGTCGGTCGTTAAATACCCGCGGTGCGTGCGACGCACCTTCGTATTACGGTACTACTCACGCCGAATACGCATATTCATTTTGGTTCTTGTCACTATGCGCGTGTCGCGAGTTCTCCTTCATGGTCGGAACTGGTGGCATGTCCGTCATTATGGCCACCGTTGCCGGGGAAGCCTGGTACAAGCAGGTGACATCGAAAAAGATCCACTCGTCTTCGGGACATTACCGGCGACGCTTTAGTAGAGATCCTTACGGTGTTCCTGGTACAAGCGTGAGCGCGCATACACGGCGAAACGGTACACAAGCGCCTTCCCCGTTGTAGCTCCTGTGTAACTTCCGGTATAATAGTTTCTAGAGAAGTCGTGTAAAGAGAAAGACTGATCGGTCAAAAAAAAAAAAAAAACCATCGACAACGTGTATTTTTATGTTCATTCCTTGCGTCCACTAATGAGATCAAATGCGCCTTCGTGCGAATTATGGTTTTATTTAAGCGTCGCCGAAGCATCGTTGAAGTAACATAAATTCCAGAAGACGGTGATTTATCCGGATGATCGCGTCAACGGAGCTTAAGTTAACGAAAAAAATTTATCTCGAAAGAAAAAAATATTTGCAAAAGATAAGCATGTTTTCTCTTAGGTATATTTAATTAAAAATTAGAGAATATAATTAAAAAATAACTAAGAATTTTTTAAAATTTAAAAATAAAAAGAAAGAAATTAATAAGACTTTATAAATTCGAGATAGAGAAATATATTGTACATATATCGTTGATCGTTATATCATGCCTTTTAAGATTAAATAGAAGAAACGGAAATGCGATCTTCGATTATTGCCCTCACAGAATTCAAGTATTTGTTCCGTCTGCTTTCTTTCCGCAATCGTAATGCTCACCTGACGCAGATAAAATATAGCTTATCGTACTTTTTCGTACACCGATAGCAAAAGATAATTGCGATCTTTCTCATTGAGTGCATTTTCATTCGATTCCATCGATTACTCGAACGGATGCTAGAGCTCACTGATTATAGGTCAGCGCTTGAATCATGTTCGTCGCTACCTACGGCCGATGCACGCGTACACTTAACTTTTTGTTTCGGGCCGATTGAGCGACACGCTCCACGTGGCGCGTGTTCAGGATAATGTCTGGAATGCTTTTCACCGATTCCGAGTCTCGCTCGCTCGCGTAGCGCAAGAAAACAGTATTACTGAAATTCAACCTGCTATGTAATGTCTACCGCGATGTGCCAGAAGGCGCCAGTTAAATTGCAACAAGGTTTCATTTTATAAAAAGCATGTAAGTGGTTGATTTTTCTTTAATATATGAAACTGATTATACTGTTCAAGAGAGATTGCTCGAATAAAAATTCTTGTCGAAGCTCCATGATAAATTATATCTCACATAAAATTATCTTAATAGTTTCGTAGCTATTTCTAGGATACAGAAAATGTATATCTACACTGGATATATATTTAAGAAGGATTGTTAATAAATCATTTAATCATTTAAAAATATTTAATCAGCTCGGGAATAATATTAGTAAATGATAAGGGACCAGTAACTATAACTAGATATATGAATTTAACTAATTACGTGTGCTTAGACATAATGGCAAATTTTTAATCGAGGAGAATCGCGTCTCTTATTCGATTTATTTAGTTGCGGGATCTATGTACTTTCTATGTGTGCACTTTGTCGGGTGCATGACCGTGAGCTTGAAATCTCTTAACAAAAAAATGTATATCCGACTGCTATTCCCGGTATTATTAATAAACACACGAGGACCAAAACATCCGCGGGCGATTTTTATTCGTAACAAGAACATCCAGAAATAATTACAGTGAGCACGTATCACGACTAAATCACCGGTTGACAGTAATCCCCCGTTGTAAATGCGAAGAACTCGAAGAGCAAGATCAGCTCGTCTTCGTCGACGACCTCAACTTATGATCGATCGGCCTCGACAAACTTGTGCCCGGTTTATAACGGCGCTAATCTCTTTCTATCGAAGGGGAGACAGGAGCGCGGGGGCATCCGGAGGGAAAGGTTGTATCCCTCTCCCTCTCCCTTTGGAGTAGCCATAAGTAATCACGTCGATCCGTGATAGTCGTTGGTCTCTCTCGACGATGAAGAAGAGAGTGACGAAGCGAGAGGAGGACCGACCGAGCGAAGCAAAAAGAGGAAGCCGCCAAGAAATGCGGTCGAGGGAGGGGAGGGGGGGAGAGAGAAGGGGAAAGCAGGGAGAGAAGAAGAGGGACAGGAAGATGGAGGAAAAAAAAGAAGCGAGCTGAAAGAGTGACCGCAGTAGAACTCCGGGCGGGGCCCTTCACCGCGAGGACGAAGAAGACAAATAGAAGAGACGAGAGGAGTCGGGCAAGGTGCTTCGAGAACGGTCATTGCATCGCGGTAAAATCTCGTTCATCGAGCAGACTTTTTGCGATTATCACAGAGCTGATGTATATTTTTGGATCGCAGTTTTCTCTTCTTTTTTTTTTTTAATTCTTCGTCGCTGTATATATTTTATTTATTACGTAACACGTAGATACATAGAAGAAGAAATTCGAACATTATTTATTAGACATGCGAAACGATTCGTAAAGTGATTTTTTTTTTCTCTCGAAGCGAATGAATGACACTTTCACAAGAGCAAAATAAACACATGAAGATGAATTTAAAATGCTTCACTCTTTGTAGTGACCTGCCAGTCTTTTGGGGCTCGTTAAGATACATCGAGTGAGATCGACGAGCTCGACAGAACGAAATCGAATTGCGAGCTATCGGGTCCCCGTTGGACAGTGGAGCCGAGAGATAACAGGCTCAGCAAGTCGTTAATCAGCAATAATTACCGATTGGAGATACGTCATAACGCAGCCTCGCCTTCAGTGGTATCTCACCGCGAGAAAGAAAAATCGAACGACGCCCACTTCAAGGTCTCGCTGCAAGTCGATCGGAAACGAAAGGGATATTCTGTCCCGATGACTCTCATCTATCTTTCTGCTCGAAATAATTGAGATTGCTTCCGCGTCGGGCTTGTTTTCTAATTTACCGAGTCTTAAGAAATATAAATCACGTGGCGTCGCCTATCTCTTTCATTCGCGTCGCTATCTTTGATTTACCTTTATGCCAATTTTATCTGAATCACGTCAAACGGACGATATTAACCGACACTTTCACGATGAGGAAATTGAAATTATTTGTCATATAAGATGTATACAGGGTGTCCCCAATTTAAATGTCAAAACTTTAGGAGCGTGTAGGGGACCGATAAACTAACGATAAGACAAAAAGTCCTTTAGAGATTTGCTCGTTTTTGCTTCGTTTTGAAGAAAAACGCAAAAAATGAAACAAATAATTTTCACCAAAAAACTTAAAACAACACTAAAATTATTAGATTTATCAAAAAGTATTATAAAATAAAAATTGTAGAACATGGAATTAAGAAAAGAGAGTGAGTTAAAATTTACCTCCTGAGGTAAAATTAGATTAGAAACAAAATTTCGCGTTGTAGCGTATTTATCTACAATCCTCTAATTTTACCTCAGGAGGATTTTAACTCACTCTCTTTTCTTAATTCCATGTTCTACAATTTTTATTTTATAATACTTTTTGACAAATCTAATAATTTTAGTGTTGTTTTAAGTTTTTGAGTGAAAATTATTTGTTTCATTTTTTGCGATTTTCTTCAAAACGAAGCAAAAACGAGCAAATCCCTAAAGGACTTTTTGTCTTAGTTTATCGGTCCCCTACACGCTCCTAAAGTTTTGACATTTAAATTGGGCACACCCTGTATATTTTCGATTATGGTATTCATCGTCATTTTCTTTGAACATTATTTAATATTACCCAATATCTCGTATAGTCACGAAACGAATAGAAGTAGCAGTACCCGGCGCGATCGTGAGGTATTCGAAGGCATGCTCGTGCCTCGACACGCGCGGTCCCTCGACCCTTGACTCCTCGAGGGAATATTATTTTAAAAAGTCGTGCAGCACCCGGCGACGCCGCCGGCGGCGATTATTTTGACCACTCACGCCACTAGTAGTTAGACAAAATTTATATGCGAGGCACCGCACTCTCGACGATTCTGCGGCCACTTTCGAAACATGAAGCCGCATATTGTTCCACGCAAATATTTCGCAGCGTTGTTTAACGGCAGTTTGCCGTGCACGACGATTTCAATTTGATTTCAGCTTTCTCTATTTTTATCTCAGAGAAATCGTGAGTAAATAAAAAAACATACACAATGCAGTAGCGTTAAAAAGAAATCATGGAAAAGAACAACGATTTCAGACTTCTTTTTCCTCGCTTCTCTGAAAATCTTATTAAGTGAAACTTCATGGTTGATTTTTGTCCACGTTGCAGTCAATTTCTTAAACTTCACTCCAATTACGTTTCCAATAAGTGCTTCCAGAAATATGTGTCGTGCCATTCTGCATCGGCCGTTCTTCGAAGTCTCGAAGATTGGCTGTCTAACCATTGACAAAGTTCGCGTGTCAACCATTAAAACAAACATAATGTTGCCAATTTTGCATCATCAACTATAAGTATAGATGTCGGATGGGCTTGAAAATTGCAACCGGTCGTCGCCATGGCCTCCTCATTTTCCGTGCAAGATAATGGCATTGCGTTTCGCATGTGAACGTCGCGCCCACGCTCGAAATTCACAAATGACATATTCGTTTTTCTGGTTCGCTCAGTATATTTTTTAAGTAATATATATGGTACATAAAATAAATGAAAAGCAATTATAAGCTTTTATTTAATCATTGTAAAATCGCTCATGAAGTCATGCGTACTGGAATTTAAAAAAAAAAAAAACACACGAAATGATTTTTTTTAACTAGAATGAAACAGAAATCAGCTGATAACAAACCAAAGAAGAGCAAGTATATGATTGTCGAAGAACCAATCGAGAAATAGTAAAGGCAACATACAAAATTGTTTTCTTTTTCTTCGGCAAATTTTTTATAGACTTTTTATTTGATTCAATATTTTTAAGATGAAGTTTGGACAGCAAGAATGGGTGCATCAGACTGAAATTAAACTTCATCAGCAGAGAAGAAAATTGCTTGATTTGTATTAAATCGATAAAATGAATCTTTCTTGCTTTAGTTTTTTTACTTCTCTGATTTCGTTCTATTTTTTCTTAATTATTGGAATCTTTGTAGATATTTTTCTTGTAAATTTATTGCATGGGACACGAATTTATGTGTTGCTGAAAATTAATATGCGAATATGTATAATCATCTTCATATTTCAACACAGGTGCCGGTCATTCCGTTTTCCTTCAACTTCTTCATTGTATTTGCTCTTCTTTGCTTTTTAAATTACGTTTCGTTATTCACTCTTAGAATTGAAAACACGACTGCGCGACCTAATGTGATAAAGGGTCAAAGCAAACATGCAGCGGTAACTCGAGAACGAGCCTCGACAAGTACGCGGCTACCTTTCAGCTTCCTGAAGTAGCTACGAACAACACGCGAAGTTGCCGTTCTCTATCTTCTCTACGAAACCTCTTCGTTTATGCTTCTTACTTTAACGTGTTTAACTTTCCTCGCTATTCGATTATGATTGCAAAAAGAGCGAGACAGAAAAAGAGAGAGAAAGTATAGAAAATCACGTTTAATTAAAAATTTTAGTGATTTCAATTTTCTATCCGTTACAGTTTTATTGTTACAAGTAAATGTAAAAATAGATTCTATATTTAAAATAAGTTCTATGTAAAACATTAATTTTCAAATATCTCAACTGTTTAAAGAAACTTACATTTATAGAAAATTTTGTTAATAATATTTTTGTAATATCTTTTTGTAATATCTTTTTATAATATCTTTTTGTTAATATAATTTTT
Organism: Formica exsecta; assembly: GCF_003651465.1. Lineage (NCBI taxonomy): Eukaryota > Metazoa > Arthropoda > Insecta > Hymenoptera > Formicidae > Formica > Formica exsecta. The sequence continues at coordinate 141,126 of NW_021848729.1, forward strand.
TAATATTATATAATTTTTTAATATTATATAATTTGTTACAATATCAAAATATATTTCATAAAATATAAATCTCTCTCTCTCTCAAGTTTTATAAAATATTTATTGTACTTTTACTTCACATTTATTGTGCTTTTTATTATTTTTTATATTTATTTAGTAAATATCAAGTCAAAAAATTTTTATTTTATATAATACTATATACTTGATTAAAAACGGTTAATTGCGAGAATTTTGAAGTTGTTGTAACAGAACGAAATTGGTTTTCATGCTATCCAGCGGGATACGATGGTCAGCAGCTTCCAGCGGTTAGACAGAACTCTGACAGATAGGTAGGCTGCCCTAAGGGCAACTCTGGTAGCTGCTAGCAACACGCTATGTCGAGTGGATGTCTTCGTCTGTGACTTCTTCTTTGTTCTCTACGACTCTCCATAACGTTGGCTTTTGGACGGATTGACATTTCGTTGCGAGTCCATTGCTGTAAATATCAAGCGACGATTATCGTTCTGGAGCACGCGATGGTCGTGGCTCCGCATTGTATAGCGCCTTTATTATGTGTCCGGGACGGGAGAGAACTGTAGTAAAGCCGTACTTGTGCCGTGCAATAAAAGCATACTGCGCAAATTAGAAATCCCGCCAACACACAAGATCGCCGTTATTACATGTAGAGTAAAGCATCGCTACATCGTGTCCGGTTTCCGCCTGTGCTTCGTGCGAGAAATTTCTTCTCGCGAAAAATTTCTTCCAAAAAGCAATCAACACTTTTCAAAGTATGATTTATTTCGCTGAACGTCCTCTCGGGCGAAAACTACGCTTCTGCTCGTTCGAATTAACGATCGGCAGGTAATAATGCAGCCTCGCGTCGTCAGAAACGGGCGTAGAAACTTCGCAAAAAGCTGAGGGTTGTCCTTGTTACGTGACGAAAACGAGCTTCTGGGAAGCTTCGTGTCTGGATAAGTTTTCGTCAACCGCAGGCAGGATGCGTGTAAGAATTCCTCCATCGTTGGACTCTCGCCATCCCTTTACGCCCTTTTTTCGTCTTGATCTCTTTCTTTCTCTCTCTCTCTCTCTCCTTCTCCGCATGCTGTGCCCCCTTCTCTTTTTTGCCTCGACTTTCGCGGTCGTGCTTCGGTCAAGTTACCGGTGCGCCGGCAGCTAACCTTTCCGTGGATTAATTCGAGATCAGAGTTGCAAGGATGTGTGCAACCGTTGGTCGGTTGCAGTTGCACGCGTGAGCGAGCGAGCGAGCGTGCTCGCAAACGTGGCGGTGCATCGCGCTGTCCGCACGCAACCTCGAGGTCGCGCTATCAGGCCTCTATCGTCCAAATATTTATGAGTCCCGCTCGCTAGCCAACCGGCTTTATGACGCTGAATTTCATTCGTGTCACGCTGTAAAGAAGCATATATATTCTCGTTCGCGGAGAGCCAACTGCCCGGTACATTTCGCGCGATTTATAAAAAGGCCGCTAATATAGACGATCGTCCAGCGATTTCATGACCCTCGTATCTTTTATGATGCCTTCATAATGATAATTATGGTAATTGCATAAAAAAAGAATACGAGTTCGTTAACGACCCAACGAGTTTCAAGGTATGTCCGGAGATGGTCCGCGTTTAGCTTAAGTGGTCTTCCTAGTTTGACGCTCTGAAAATAAAGGCAATTTTGGGGAATTTTTTTTAAAGAAAAGTATAAAACATGTTAATTCTAAATTTTGCACGTCTGTTAAATAACATTTCAAGTATATCCTAAATTTTTTTCAAACAAAAATATTTGTTTGTTTCGGAGTTATAGAAGTCCAACCAGGGTGTCTAAAAAAAAATTGTTGTTCGCAACGAACATGATTCCAGCCGTTATAGTCATCTAAAATAAAAAAAAAAACAAAAAGATTCTTAATCCATATGAGTGTGGCTATCGCGTGAACTAGAATAAAAAAAATATTGAAAAATAAAAAAATGGCAGCGCCCCCCAAAAAAAATTTTATTTTTCATCAAGAAATTAATTAGTTTTGTAAGTTGCAAAATTCGAATTTTGCAAATATCGATTTAATTCTAGTTAGACCATAACGGAATCATGTTTGCCACGAACAACAATTTTTTTTTAGACACCCTGGTTGGACTACTATAACTCCGAAACAAACAAATATTTTTGTTTGAAAAAAATTTAGGATATACTTGAAATGTTATTTAACAGACGTGCAAAATTTAGAATTAACATGTTTTATACTTTTCTTTAAAAAAAATTCCCCAAAATTGCCTTTATTTTCAGAGCGTCAAACTAGGAAGACCACTTAAGCTAAACGCGGACCAAAAAAAAAAAAATTCCCAAAAATCGTCTTATTTTCAAACTAGAAAGACCCCTTAAAATATTTCGCTCTCGGTTTCTTCACAAATTTGATGAAATAATAATTATTATATAAATGGTTTAAAAAGGAAAGTAAATATTTGGAAAAAAAGTGCAATCTTGAGAAACGCTCTTTCACTTAATAACATATTTAGTTTAGAATCTTATAACTGCACATGCGCTTTTGGTATCGCGATTATGGTACTCTCGGCAAACTGTAAATCGCGATTTAATCTGGCGGGATGAAAAATCCCGCGCTATCAACAGAGTAGTCGGCTTTCGTTGAAACGCTGACCTGCCACGCGCGATGTATTCCAGATAAGCGTATCCGCTTTTCTATGCATCTCGTGCAATCGACTCGTATGTGCGAGTGCGCTCAACGGGCCAGCAAAGCGTGTAAAGAGGGCGGTCGAATTGGCCGCTTTTATTCAAAGTCAATAAAACGATCCCGGCAAGTCGGCTCTAATAATGGCGCGCGCGCGCGCGCTCGCTCGCTCGCGTCAGCTGATATCTGCTCTGAAAATGACATCGTATATATACAGTCTCTCTTTTCTCGCTCTCCTGTCCGTTCCGTGTCAAAGAGCACGCGTCGGCTTACTTCGATTATAAAGTATCTTCCCCGCCTCCGCCGTCGCTGCTGCCGCCGCTGCAATGCTTCGAGATACAAGTCAAGAATTTGACCCTCTTAAGGCGGGAGTGGCACGTCTCTCGTTAGAAATGATACGAGTGGTTTTCTGTCCCACATCGGATCGACTCTTAGATTGACTCTCTCGATACCGCCGAGGATTATAGCGCCACGTTGAAACGTACATATACGAACGCATTTCAAAGTTGTAGGAAAGTTCGTGTGATGTTAACAACAAGCAAAAATTGATAAATTTACTTCCATATTGAAATAAATAAAATATAAATGAAATTTTAAATAGAAGATTATAGATCTCTTTTTTTCATGTTTTTTTTTCTATATTACTATTTTTAATAAAAAATATGACGATTTTTTTAAAAAAATTATTTCAAACAAATATAATAAATCTTGTTTTTTTAAGGACAATTGACGCAATTATTTAAACGACTGTCTGCGCAAATGAATAACTGTAGCTCGGCGAACCGTGTCGTTAAAGGGTAACTATCGAAGAATTCTGTTCCTTTCAATATATTTCCGCAGGACGGGGAGAGAGAAACAGGGAAAGTGCCGTGTTGTCACGGATAATCGCGATATATCGCAGGTAGTTATACGTGAAGGAGCGCGCGTGATCGCGAACAATTCAAATCCCTATCTTTCGTGTAAGAGTACGCGGAACTATGTATCGCGCATATTGCTACACGGCTTTAATTAATTCGTGATCGGTAGCCTATACCACTGTGCGGATTCTTTTCTTCCGCTCTCGCCTCTCCTTCTAGTCACGCTTAGTATACTATCGATTTTTTTAAGATTCCTCAGCAAGGACCGTTTGATTGTTTAGTTCTTAAAGATATCTTTTGCGATAATTTGTATTATTTTTTTCGTCGCCATTTTGCATTTTTTTTTAATTAGCGCGATTCGATCGATTTGTGCGACTGTGTTACAATTACTGAAGATACTTGAACTGTCATATATTTAAACTTTATCAAATTGTCATCATAGACATCGATTTTTAATAATTTTATATCTTGAGATAATACTTGAGAAATTAATTTATCGACTATCCTTCTGATAGACTATAGAATACAGGTTCTTGAAATATGAAGTAGATATCATGTGTGATTAATGCTATCAGATGCAGGAAGATAAGATGGTTACACACGGAAAATAAGTAACGCGTGCCTGTGCAGTTGCCGCCAAGCGATTTTAATTGAAATGAATTTCAAATCATCTTCTGTCAAATAAATACGAAGTACGCGCGATGTTCACCAAATTAATTTCCACTATCGTGTATAATCCTATAACGATAATAGACAGTTAGTACCAGCAGTAAATTATTTGCAATGTATTTCAGAAGATTACACTTTATCATTTTTTTTTTTCATCTGACTGTATTCTATTTTATCGTTATTTTTCTGTACGATTTATTTTTCTCAGATATTAACAACCAACTTATATAAGTACACGTTCGGCAAAATAAAATTAACAATTCTGTTTAATTTAAATTGAGAATTTAATATTAAAATAAGAAAATAATAATTAAAATAAGAAATGTTACATGTTAAGATAAGAAATATCTCGTGGTGTATTATCCTTATATTAATATAGTCTCTCACACAATAAAAATTTCAATTTATTAATTTCATCTATTGACATCCATTTAATGGATTTCTGCTGTATTTATAGTACTCGTGAAAATAATACGTGTTACAATAGACAGCGTTTCTATATTTCTTCCGGCTTTGAAAGCGCTGCTATGTTCCGGGTTCCAGCGACAAATGCTTGTCGCTCGCCTCGCTTTACGGTTTCCCGAGTCACGGATCGCGCCGTCTGGCCGGTAAATCGCACCCGGGTACTCTCTCTAGGATAGAGACCCCCGCGGTCCCCTCTAGCCGGTGGTAGGTGATAACGATACAGTGCATTAGCGGCCGCGTGAATTTCTCATTAGTCATCGACGGTGGCCGCCGTAATTTCCAGCACGCGCGCTATGCTGAACTTTTTCCTTTTCTTCTCTCCCCTCTGCCCCTCTCCTCCCCTTTTCTTTTCTTCTCTTTGCATTTATCCCCGGGTATCTCGCGTGTCGGTAGTTACGACGGAATGCTTAAATCGCTTCTCTCGTTCGACGTCGCGCTACCTACCGAACGTGCCCTATTAATATCGCATCGCACCCACGCGGCGCGCTTTTAATACGCGCGAAACCGCTGTACGCTGAAATATGAGGACAGCGGCGTGATACATGCGTGCGTACAATGCCGCTCATTAATGGCTTCTGACGCGCCGGTGCGTCGGTTGCTACGAGAAGAGAGACCAACCGCATCTTGTAGATCACCGGCGTTCGCGTAAGCGCACCGCCGAGGCGCGGAATAGGAGCGATTTGCCTCTTTGCATTAATGACCCCGCTAGTTACGGACGATACTTAATCCCATCTGTCAATGTCAGTGCGAAAGTTGGTCGACAGGTTGCACGAAAGTGGTAAGCTTGAAAACACGGTAAGGCGCACCGACCGGATTATATCATAGAACGTGTGGGGAAAGTTCGTTAAAACGAGGATATCTGCGCTGTACGTGCGTCATAAAGTAAATGCAAGTTCTTAATTAAAAAGATGGAACATTTATTACGCTCCGATTAATTCTTTTCGAACGAAGATCGAGCGTGTTAATCGAGCACTGATGTTTTATGGCACAGTCTGCAGAATGATTCGACAACTGTCGGATAAATTATAGTGGTTTCCTGAACAACTTATTGTAATCCTATCTTATAACATATATTATAACATGTTGCGTTGTGTTATTATAAATGGTTAATTTATATTAATTTATGAGTATTTTTGCGTCATTAATTGAGAACGCCCGGTTCGAAGAGATGAAACAAAAAGAAAGAATGCAGATTATAAAAGAAATTGGCATTAATAATAGGCACTCTATATACAACAATACTATATTAATAAATTAATATAAATTAACACAACAAATTTATAATAATTTATAATAACACAACAAATATATATATATAAACACGAATATCTGGCAGTTATATGAGAAATAATAAATTAGTCTGGCCTCTCCGACGCTCTCGACAACTATACAGACAATCGGTTTCGTGCTCAGTGTTATTAATGCTACTACCCGATTCGACGGCGATTATGTTATACAGATGAACGTATGACGTATGATGCGTGGGCTCTGACGCGATTCATTACGGAAACAATGATTTCTCGGGCGCCTTCGTTAGATCGATGAGCCAGGCGGCGTTAGCGGAATATTCCGGCTCGCGCGTCTGTATAATCGTCTGCATCGCGTTGTGTTTTATGCAAGTCCGAGCGAGACTCGTATCGGCTCGTGTGATCGTAATTGAATAACGAAATCACGTTGGAGAAAAAAAACGAGCGCAATAAGCGCTTCAATAATTACGGTTGTTTTCGCGTGTATGAATGAAAAATAAAATTTAATATTAAATACATTGTATCGGCTATATATGTATAATATCGAAAGCATTCTTTTTGGCTCACGCCTTTTTTTTTTTTTGGTTTCACGATAATTTAACAAAAAGATCCGGAAAATCGGGACTAGTCGTAAGATGGTTAACTCCTTCACAAGTTATATGAAAGTATTATACGATATATATGGGTCTCGTATATGGAAGTTAAGCGTAAAAAGTCGCTGGACCAACATCTCCGTTATAAACGAACGTGACAGATAACGGAATCCGCAGCAAAATTGTTAGAATCGAAGTCATTGTCCGCTTCATTATATACCAAAATTGGTAATCGGACATATCGCGTGCATGGATATTTTTGAATTATATAAATATATATAAATTTGTATATAGAAATATTTATTTTTATGAACCATTATTGTGATATGAGAGATAATATTATAAATAATGATTATAAATCTGGAAGTATTTTGAATTTTCAGGAAAAATAAAGTGTTTCTCGATTACTGCTGGGAGTTATGATTCCGATAATTTTAATAATATGTAAAATAATTGTTTTTGATTATGCAAAATGATACAAAAAGTTACAGATTACAATAATTTTCAATTTTCAGCATATTATAAATATTATTATATTATTATATACGGAGTAATGGGCTAATTAGGAGCCTAATTAGGCTCCTATATTATATTATCAGAGCATTTATTATACATAATATTATTAAATTATTATATATA
>NW_021848729.1:148423-156806 GCF_003651465.1 Formica exsecta
TATATATATATATATAACAGAAAAGATATATATATGAAGATATTTATACAAAATAGTTTATTATATCGAATTTTTTTGCAAATTTGGAATTAAATAATACAATGTGCACAAGTAGCTAAGACGTGTAAATTTTTCAAACCAATATTTTTATACCAATATTCGAATAAGATAAAGCTATAACGGCTATAATAACTTAACTTAGGATTTTTTTACAATATATTACGGTTTTATTAAACTACTTTCTCTGTCTCTCTCCCTCTTTTTCTTTCTCTGTCTCTCTTGATCTTCCTCTTTGTCTAACTTGAATAAGAGTGTCTACGATATTCTAAAAATAATAGTTATAGGAAGAATTAAGAAGACCTCTTACACAAAATAATGCATAATTCGTTAATATTATTTTTTCTAAAATTTTCTTCTACAGTTAACATTTTTTATTATCATTATTGTAATATTTATTATAAATCATAGACAGAGCAATGTCATTGTGTATACACAATAAATATTGGAATTGAGAAAATATTGCCGTTAGTCACTTGATATACACAACAGTTAAATAATGTTTTCATCCGAGGTCGTTCGAAAAGTTATTCTCAAGAGAAAATAACCGTAACAACTTTTAGTTGTCATTGTCGGTATTTCGATAATTTCATGTCGCGCGGCAAAAGTTTTCGGATTCTTTTTAAAGTCAGTAACACCCAGTAAAGCAGAATTTTTTGTGAAAATTTTTAATAAACTTTATAATATCAACCAAGCGCGTATAGTGCAAAAAGATATTATCTGGCTCTCGCATCGACAACGATTTGAAGCTCGGCAAAAATTAAGGAAAGGTATTTCAGTAACCCAAATTGCCACCACTGATTATAAAATTTGTGAAAATATTTCTATACATATTTAACGTAAACTAGATAGAATAAATCAATTAGTGAAACAAAGAACAATGCTAGCGAAAAAGAAATATACCTTTTTGGATGAAAAACTGTATAATTGGTTGCTAGAGCAGAAAAATTTGGGATACACAATCTCCAATAGCCAGCTTAAAACTAAAAGGGATGAACTTGCGAATGATGTTGGTGGACCATCAACATCTAGCGCACAAGCAAAATGGCTGACAAACTTTAAGAAGCGTCACGAGATTTTGTTAAAGTCTCTTAACCTCGTGCCACAGAGTCAGAGCCTCACTTTATATAAAGCGAAACCTAAAAGATTTGTTCAAGATTTAATTCAACGATTGGAACAGGAAAATATCAATAGAGATAATATTTAGAATATTTAAAAAAAAAATTTTAGACTTAAAATTAATTACGATAAACCTGTTTGACAAATAAGTTGTTTAAGACTTTGTTTTACCAAATTTGTTTCTTATTGATGAATTGCATATATTAAAAATAATAGATATGTAAAAAAATGTTAGCCAGGCCTCAATTTATATATGCAAGGTAACATAATTTGTTAAGATATTTTTTGTACAATATATTTCTTTACAATTAGCTTTGTCATCGTTGCTATTTTATTGTAACCTGTACATCAAAAAACTCGTTGCCAGTAAGAAAAAAACAAAACGATATAATCAATATAAATCAATATAAATCAAAATAAACATGGTCAGTGATGATAAATATATGTAGTTTTTATATAATTTTTATAAACGTTACATAAATCCGTTAACCCTATGTCATACAAATTAAATAAATAGTAATATTAAGTTATTAACGATGATAATTTTTTATTGTTTGTTTCCTGTTATAAATTATTATTTTTATTAATAGTTTAAAAATAGTTATTTAATAACTTTTCGTTTTTATTGTTTTTATCATTTCATCTTCTTATCACTATTTAATGTATCTTTAAAAAACATCCAGCAGAATTTTTACGATTTGATAAAACGACCGATGATTGTAAGTAAACGATGAAGCCTCGCATCTCATGCACGCTTCTTTTTTATGCACTTATAACTTTGTGTTGTAAAGATACAGAATACAGTACAGCAAAGATGCCTTTATAAGCCTTATTTTTATGGATCTTTATTCTAATATGATAGATAGTGTTAGATATAATGATTAAATCTTGAAGTATTTTAAATTTTCATGACAAATAAATTGTTTTTCGATTATTGTTTGAGAGTTATGATTCCGATAATTTTATTAATGTTTAAAATAAATAAAATTGTTTTTAATCATGCAAAATGATATGAAAGTTATTTATTACAGTAATTCTTGGAATATTGTAAATATTATAATATTACTATAATACTAAAATTATTAAATATTTAATTATAAAATACATATAACAGAAGAAAGTATATATATGAAACTCTATACAATACATATTTTATTATATCGAATTTCTTTACAATTTTAGAGTTAAATAATATAATATGTAAGTTGCCAAAGTATGTAAATTTTTTAAAAATTTTAAAAATCTTAATATATCACTGTTCAATTAAGATAAAGCTATTTAAACAGACAGTTTAATGAAGGATTTATTTTCGTTAAAATTTATTACGATTTTATGAAATTACTTCTTTTTTCTTTCTTTCTTTTTCTTTCTCTGTCTCTTTGGATCTTTCTATTTGCCTAACTTTAATGAAAAACGTTACTATATACTAAAAATAACAGATGCCGGTAGAATTAAGAAAATCTCTTACACAAAATAATGCATAGTTTGTTAATTAAAATTTTCTAAAATTTTCATTTGGAGTTAACTTTTTTATTATTTTTTTCATATGAAGGGGAGATCTCCTTCATATGATATATTCATAAGAGCTTTTATTAGTTAATTTATTATTTTTATTATAAATCATAAGTAGTAATGTGACTGTATATATACATTAAATATTGGAATTGAGAAAATATTGCCGTTAGTCACTTGATATACACAACAGTTAAATAATGTTTTTATCCGAGGTCGTTCGCAAAGTTATTCTCATGAGCAACTAATCGTAACAACTTTCAGTTGTTATTGTCAGTATTTCGATAATCTCATGTCGCGCGGCAAAAGTTTTCGGAATCTCTCTAAACTCAGTAACACACAGTACAGCAGAGTTTTATGTGAACATTTTTAATAAACTTTATAATATCAACCAAGCGCGTATCGTGCAAAAAGATATTATCTAGCTCTCGCATCGACAACGATTTGAAGCTCGGCAAAAATTAAGGAAAGGTATTTCAGTGAACCAAATTGCCACCACTGATTATAAAATTTGTGAAAATATTCCTATACATATTTAACGTAAACTAGATAAAATAAATCAATTAGCGAAACAAAGAACAATGCTAGCGAGAAAGAAAGGCGATTATTTAGAATATAACATTTTGGATGTAAAACTACATAATTGGTTGCTAGAGCAGAAAAAATTGGGATACACAATCTCCGATAGGCAGCTTAGAACTAAAACGGATGAATTTGCGAATGATTTTGGTGGACCATCAACATCTACCGCACTAGAAAATTGGCTGAAAAACTTTAAGAAGCGTCACGAGAATTTGTTAAAGTCTCTTAACATACCTGAGAGTTTCCAAAATTTCGTGCAAGAGAGTGAAGAAGCCGATTTACATAAACCGGAGGTTGAACAATTTATTCAAGAATTCAATGAGCGATTGAAACAGGAAAATATCATTAGAGATAATATTTATACTATGGTCAATTTGAAGGGAGGGTGGAAAAGTCCTCTTGAAAACACGAAAAATGATAATATACAAAAATTGAAAGATGATTATTTAACTTTTATGTTTTGTATAAATGCTACAGGGAGCCATAAATTATCACCCTATTGTATTTATAAATATATGCATCGAGAAGCTTTAGAATGTTTGAACAATAAGTCGACCCTCGTTTTTAAGTTACAAGAAAATAAGATAATGAATCAAATAGAAATGTTCGAAGATTGGCACAATTACTTTATAAAATCTGTAACAGAACATCGAAAGAAAACAAATTTATGTGGCAAAGTGATTTTACTTCTTAAATATAACTTAAAGTTTGCGTTCTTAAGAGAAACCGTGAAAATTGCCGGTTTTGAAATTCTGTATTTCCCAAATAACGCATTCGGAATTCTTCAACCAATAGACTCTGAACTTATGAAAAATATCAGGAATGAGATTAAAAAAGCGTTTAAATATTTTTCTAAATCTTTAGACATAGGAAATTATATTAAAACGATTTGCGAGTCATGGACCAATCTCACGCCTGCAGATAATGAAGTTTCATGGGAAAAAATATTCAGATCAGATTGTCATACAAAAGAAGATAATGTAACAGAAGAAGACACCGCTGTCGAGGAAATATCAGAACCACTAGATCTTTCCACAAAAGCTAAAAAAGATAAACGTCTAGAACAACAGGAAAATACTGTAAGTGCTGAAATCACTGGATGCATAGAAAATGCTGCATTGAAGAAAGCATAGAAAAAAAAAGATAATTTGGCAATAGACTCGCATAAATTACAGAAGTTAATAATAAAAAATGACGACATCGGCTCAGATAAGATACCAGAAGTGCTTACTTTTTACGCAAAAGCTGAAGCAGAAGGACATCAAGAACAAGAAGAAGATATTGAAAGTATTGCAGAAAATACATGCAAGAGAAAATTCTCCGGATTTATAAGATGATGCATGATATAATGGTATAATGTGTTTCTCCAGATAATCTACCAGAATATCTGAACTTTTACGGACAAGCCGAAGAAAAAGGATAATGTAATAGAATATTTCAATTTTTATGTAAAAATCGAAAGAGAAGAACATCAAGAAACGAATTTGAAAATATTGGGTATGCAGAGAAGACTAAAAATGCTGAAAAAGATCTAATATCGAGTTCATCAGATTTAGATGATAAAGAGATTAGAAATTTTTAGAATTATAGAGTTGCATAGAAGATTTGAGGCAAGTTTCTAAAATTTTATAATATATATATGTGCTTTATATCATATAATTTTATATTATTGGATTTTTCTTAAAATTTTTTTTGATTATTGAAAAGTTTTTTCTGGATGTGATTAATATAATGCAAGAAAAAAAATGAATATTTTATACATATATATAAATAATTTTTATATTGTCTTTTTCTTTTCTTCTTTCTTAGCTGCTACCATTAAATAAACTATTGATTCATATTTTTTCTGGAAATGATTTTTAATTGCAAGAGTTTATTTGTAAATATTAATATAATATTTATAAATTACAATATTTTAATATATGCAATAGATTTATAATTACAAAGTTAAAATTTATAAAAATCTGTGTATCAGAAATTAATGAGATTGTGCAGTAAGATTAAATTATTATTTGCATATTTAAGCAAAGGTATAAGTTTTTCAAGTTATTTGCAAGGCGAGCTAATTGCCTTACATATCAAATTAATTAAGCAAATTGGTAATATTTATATTTGAAATAAAAAACATTGTATTTAATAAAAGAAATAAAAGATCGACAGTTTTTAACAATTTCTTTGCACTCTAAGACATTATAAATTTTTATATATATGGTAAAGTTTTATTATACATTCTTTTCGGCCTTTGAGGCGAGTGAATATTGTTACATGACCGAAAGTTATTCGGATGAGATCATGTTTGATATTATGTCACGATTACGATAAATTTAACGATTTATTAATTATTTTTAATTATTGTTTTGCGATAAAAAATAAGATAAATAGTCTCTAGGTGCGAGAGATTTTAGTATTCCAATTTTGGGAGCATTAATTAAAAACGTAATAAAAAATAAAAATGTTGCGTATTTTTTAACCTAATAATAAGTTAGATTATAGAAGATAAGGATCAAATTGTGCATTGTAAAGACTAAACTATATGAAAAAGAATATTATCAAAGAACTTTTATAGACCTAAAATTAATTACGATAAAACTGTTTGACAAGCAAATTGTTTAAGACTTCGTTTTACTAAATTTGTTTCTTATTGATGAATTGAGCATATATTAACAATAATAGACATGTAAAAAAATGTTAGCCAAGCCTCAATTTATATGCAAGGTAACATAATTTGCTGCATGATATGCATGTACAATATGATATAGAAAGATATTTTATCTCTACAATATATTTCTTTACAATCAGCTTTTATCATCGCTGCTATTTTATTATAACCCGAACATCAAATAATTTGTTGTCAATAAAAAAATCAAAATAAAATAATCAATAAAAATATTGTCAATGATGATATATAAATGTAGTTTTTATATAATTTTAAACATTATATAAATCGGTTAACCATATGTCATACAAATTGAATAAATAATAATATTTAATTGCTAACATTTATAATTTTTTATTGTTTACTTTTCTTCATAAATTATTATTTTTGTTAATAATTTAAGAACATTTGATTATGTAATAACTTTTCGTTTTTATTGTTTTTATTGTTTCAACTCGTTATTAGTATTTAATGTATCTTTAAAAAGCATTCAGCAGAATCTTTGATAAAACGACCGATAATTTTAGGTAAGCAATGAAGCCTTGTATCTTTCGTATGCTTTTTTTATGCGTTTATATCTCTGTGTTGTAAAGATATACGATACGATACATCGCACGAGATGCGTTTATTAGCCTCTTGTGCTATTCGGCGCTTGTATTATAAAAACCCGTTGAATTTTTACGAATACGTGGCGTGGAATGTTGATCTGTTTTACGAGAGCAAAGACCTCGATGTTGCGGGTTGAGGAATTATTATCGGCAAATTATCAATTTGTGCATGCGCATCTATTTATTATCTAAGAAAAATAAATAATAATTAATATTGTACATATTCGCGTGTAGACAATATTTACCTATATAGAAAATAATTTATATTTTATATTCCATTTTTGTTACATTAAATGTTGTGTTTTTCAAGAATTAAGTATACAAGCCTCGCATCTTTTCTGAAACTTGATTATTCGATTATTGTAATAATTGAAGAATTTCAAATGGAAATGATATTATCGAAATCATACACACACAAAATAAATGGACATGAAGACAGCGAAGAGAGTACCAGGTTATTTTTCTCGAGATGATTCAGAGGCTGATAACTGTCGTCGCTCGAGAAAGAGAGAGCTGGTAGGCGTTTCCGTTAGACCGTAACGATATTGTCAGATTGCATAAGGGGGGCCCACGGTTATGACAGATTACGAGCGCATAAATAATGATCGCATGATTTTTGACATGTCCACTTTCGTTCGCGTCTACTTGTCTGTATAAGTGTTGTGCAAAAATTCATATTTATTCTTGATGTCTCTTCATTCGAAGAAATTAAAACGCAAAATATCTACACAACATATCTAAAATAATTTATATATATATATATGAAATAGAATTATATAAAATATGATTTTCATCTTTTCAATCACGTATTAAAATATTTAGATTTATGATTTTGATGGTTGCAAAAGCCTGATTTAATTATTTTTATTGAAATAGTTTACATTGAGTCTTCAGCGACTCGCAAGAATAAGAACAGATGTAGATGATGATGATGCCTTAATTCCCGGGCACCTTGTATACATACACATATCTGTACACATGTGCGTATCTAAAGTAAGGATAAAGTGGGGGTAGATATATCGAACTGGGGTGATCTACGGCAGGATACGTAGATCGATGATTGACTGCGCCGCCCGAACAGCTGCTGCCGGGTCGCGAGATGACCTCGGTCTGAGGTTGATCGATGACTTTGACGATGACCTCGCCAACGGAACGATCGCTCGTTCTCCGGTCGGCATTCTTTTGCTGCGCTCCTTGTGCTGCTCGTATAAACGAAGCGGGAACTCTTCTTCGATGAGACACGACGAAGCTCGGTGACGTTTGATCATTGCGAAGTATGCACACCGGTATATCTCTGCTAACTACATTACCAAGCCAGTTCGGTAGAACAAAGGTTCATCTGCTCAAGGTATGCAGCGCTTATATATGTATTTATTCACTCACTATTTGCGGCTGCGATCGTGAATTTGAACATTTTTTGCGACTTCTTGTATCTGTTATATTCTAAATTAAAAAAAAGTGAATAATAAGGTTTAACTGATATTTAATTTAATTGATAATTTTAATTCTAATTTATAAAAAAGAGAGAAAAGAGGGAGAGATCAAGAGATGCAAATACAATTCAGAATATTCAATATAGAGAAAGAATTGTGTGTGTAAAGAGACATTTATAATGCACATTGACATATAATGATCGCATATTGAGTTGTCTATAAACCAAAGAATTCTATTTTTCATAATATTGCTCATTTGTTTTATGAAAAATTATGCACTAAATTTTTTTTTATAAAAAAATAAGAATTAAAATAAAAATTAAATCAATCTCGATTGATTTAGACATTTATCTTGAATAATAATATAATTTTATAAAATATAAAAATAATAATAAAAATAATATAAAATCAATAAA
>NW_021848729.1:159852-164681 GCF_003651465.1 Formica exsecta
AAATTAAAAAAAAAAATATGAGAGAAAAGATCAATTTTAGATTGAAATTTAGATTGTGAGCTTTAATAAAAATAAATAATATAAAAATAATATAATATTTTTATAATTTTATAAAATCAAATACTCTATTTTCGCTCCTCGTAACTTTTTATGCCCGATTTCGATCACAATCGTGCGATACTTAAGCGCGTGGCAGATTTGAGAGGAAAAAACGTCCCGATATCGGTCCTCCTATCCGAGTGTAACGCCGCCGATTCTAGTCGTTTATAACGAGTTGTATCGCTCGATTGTATCGCAATTACCGGTAAACAAATTGCCCCGTCAATTTCGCAAATTGCAGGTTCAGAGAATGAAATCTCACAATCTGGACTCCTCGTGCGCGCTACCTTCGTTCCAATCGCGCACGCACACGACGCAACGCGCGCGCGCGCGCGCGCGCGCCCGACGCACGTGCGCGCGTTTCAGGCGAGCGATGCGTGTATGCACGCTCGTCGGTGAATGCCCGTCGAGTGCCGTTGAATTAGCAGCACGCGGCTCATCCCGAATGAATCAACCAGGATGCACTGGCGATTTTTACAATTGCGTTAATAATCGGTAAACATACACGTAACGAGACGTCCCATTCCGGTATTATCTTTCATAATCGTTTTCGATAGGTTTACTCTAATGACATAACTTCTTCTCGGAACGTTTATTGAACATTATCCATCTCTTGCGTAAGCGCTTCTGTGATCCAACGGGAATCTTCATTCATAGTCGCGATACTTTCGCATCTCGCCTCCAATAGAGTATATACGCCACTTGAATACGCACGAT
Source organism: Formica exsecta (assembly GCF_003651465.1). NCBI lineage: Eukaryota > Metazoa > Arthropoda > Insecta > Hymenoptera > Formicidae > Formica > Formica exsecta. The sequence goes on from NW_021848729.1 coordinate 160,669, forward strand.
CTCTCATTCATTCCGAGGCGCAAGCTTCGCCTCGACTTGAACGATTCTCGCGAAAGGGATCCCAGGGCACCGCGATAAACTGGTGGCTGATAGAGCCAACCCTTTATCTTCCTCCCATCCGCCGTTCTTCCTCCTAACTCGCCACCGTTTACCCTTGAGCGTATAAGAGCGCATTGCATCGGGGACAGAGGTAAGCGGCGCATAGGTGCATCCGTGGGATACTTACCTGTAAATGGCTGCTTTGCATACAGTAACGTTGGATGCGTTCGCAAGAAACGGAGCCGCCTCCTTTTGCCGTCGGCTTACTTTCGATTTTCTTTGCCCAGCTTGCGCGGGGAGCCGAGACTCGTACGCCGTGCATACTGATGCATTCGCCTGCATCGTGTCGCGCCGGCTACGTGTAGGCAATGCACGATGATGTCGGCTGAAATGGCCGCGTAGGTGACGTTCATAGCCGCGATGGTTTGCGAGATGCGCCGCACAATTCTCTCCGCGATAGCATCTCTACGTGATATTCGATATTTCAATATTCAATTGATTCCATCATTCGTATCGCTATCTCATAATCTTATAAATAGAAGCCGCAATATAATGAAATATTATACACTGAAGCAACTGTGGATCTTTTTTTTAAATCTCTCGTTAAAGTTTTGATAAGTCAAACAACATAAATATAGGCGGATTAAATATAAAACGGGAAATCTTATTTCAATAATTGTCTTTTAATGAATACAGGTATATTTTTGTATATTTATTATTTTATTTCAAAATTATGATATCACGAATGCGAAGATGAAACTACTGTTCAATTATTGATGTTTTTACATGTGCCATTTATGTGTTTTTATTTGGAAATAAATCGCAAATAAATATGGAGATTATTTTTTTTTTTTTTTTATTTATTTGCAACATCGGACTTTATATATGATCATATCGATTTATTTATATTGATGACACAAGCCGCACGTGTACATACGTTACGTTCGGCATGATATGAATACCGGAATTCGACGTTCCGCATTTATTGCGGCCGGTTATTGAACCGGCTAATTAATTACGAAGCGGCGGCCGAGCGTATCTTCCGACATTTCGACCCGTTTCACATTGTGACCAGCAACGTGGGCGTATCGCCAGTGGCTTGTGCCTACAGGGTGGACCATTAATTCATCTTCTTGCGAATCTCGCGAGTGTTTTATTACCCGGGACCCCCGTTCCGCCGCGGGAGAGATACGGGCTCGCTCCTCTCTTTTTCATTTCCTCGCGAACCTTCCGTCAGGATTATCGTAATCACTACCCCGCCGGACCGTTCGCTTTCTCTCAACGATAACGCCTCGATAAGATACTTTGCCTCCGGATGCGGAATATATACGCGCGTGCACACGTGCGCGCAAATGTAATTTATAGTTGCGAGTTGTGTGTGTGTATTTTCAGGTGTTCGACAATAAATATTACGCGCGGTAACAAATGTCGTACATATATAACAATATGATTTCAATAGCGCGTTGTACATACATCAGAATACAAGATACTAATGCGTAAAGTTCTAAATTTATTATTTATTATCACACACATTTTAATCAAATTTCTAAAATCCATCGTGACCGTTCGTGCAAAATTTTTATCAAAAAAAAAAAAAAAAAAAAAAAAAAAAAAAACGGAGCAGATCTCGATATGGGAGTATCATTATAGTCGACTTCTTCGGGTTCAAGGATCGAAGGTCGATTTCACGTTCGATCTCTGATCTTCCGGGTGTCATCCCGACTCGGCTGAGGCACGGCACCACCATATAGCTCCTGTATCGAAGCAGCGCGTAATTTTAGTCCGAGACAGATCAGGTGTTACGAGGGTCCGGGAGCGTATTAATCATTCTGAATGTACGTGCGCGAACCGGAGGAGAGGAAGGAACAAAGCTGGTCTCGGAGACTGTGCGGCGGAGGCTTGTACGCGAAACTGGTATCCATAATACGCTTATCTCGCGATCAGCCGCGACTTTAAGCGGCGTGCATATCGCCGCCGATGCACCCAGACCCGGTTGCATATTGGGACTCCGTAATTACGGAGTCTCGCTCGCCTGCTCCTGGACCTCCCTCTCGTCTCTCCCTATCTTACATTCCGGTACATTCCGGCTATTCTCCGCGCTTAGGTCTGGTTAGAACGTGCCATGCCGCCACCTGTACCCGCCAGACGCAACGGGGGTCTTATATGGCAAAGGCTCTCCTCTGATCTTCCATGCCACGCGAGGTCGTGCGGATGCATTTTGCACGAGAGCCGCGCGAAAACGACCGCCCCGTCACGTGTGTCTGTGTACGTACGTATGTGTATGTGAGTTTCCTTTCCTTTTTTCCCTTGCATTATTGAGTCTCGCGAGTTAGCCGTTTGCTCGCGCTCTCTCGCAGCTGCATGACGGGCGGTCACGAATGCGCCACTGAACTCGCGTTAATTCGTATCGTACATTTTATAGCATAGTTCTTGTAGAGAGTAACTGGATGTTATTAACTTCACTGTAATCATGTAAGTTTCTTTCTCCTTATACAGAACGCGCGCGAGGACTATATATGTCAACGATCATTTTCATAGCTTTAATGTTACACACATGACAATAAATCTTATCTTTCAATTAATTTTTAATCGGCATTTTAGTTTAATAGAATTTTAACCCGTAAAGCCCGAATATATTATATAAATACTCTTTTGTTGTTTAATTACATGTATTTGTTTTATTCTATTTTTTATAAAATTTTTTTACAAAAATTATTTTTTTTGTATTTTTGCTAGAATCAAAAGTTGCGACAGAGCAAAAACAGAAAATAATATAATATCGCTATATATATTTTCTAATGGTCGATTTCATGGGACGGTACGGTTAGACGGGTTCATCGTACCTGGCGCAACCCTGAACTTCACACTTACCGCAGTGCGTTAAAGTGATATAGGACTATGGCGGTGACAGTGCAGACTGGTATTAAATTCGCTAACGAACGTTACGTGGTTTATAATCGTTTAACGGGTTGAAACATAATGATTACACGAAGAATTATAGGTCATCGTATACTGTCATCGATGACTTCAGGCGCGTCTCTGGTCGTCGCGGATCACTTCTTCGTGATCTCAGAAATCTTTTATCTAATGCTAATCGAAATCTCTGAAAATCTATATTTTCATAGAATATATGATGTACAAAGATATCAAAACAACAAAAGAATGTGTTTATATAATATTAGGTCTACCGGAAAGTTTTGTCCGTTTTTGGAATAAAACAAAATACAAATTTTTATTACCGTCAATAAACTTTATTAAATAATGTAATTGCCATTATTATTAATGATTTCTTGCCAGCGTGAGGGCAATTTGTATATCCCATTTTCGAAAAATGTTTTATCTTTTGATACGAAAAATTGAACCAGTGCTTGTTTGATATCTTCTTCATTTTTGAATTTTTTGCCCCTCAAAAAATTTTGTAAAGACAAAAACAAGTGATAGTCGGAGGGTGCTAAGTCCGGGGAATATGGTGGATGCGACAGAATTCCCCAGCCTAGTTCTGCAATTTTTTGACGAGTCCCCAAAGCAGCATGTGGCCTAGCATTATCATGATGCAGTATGATGTTCCTCCTATTGAACATCGCCGGCCTCTTTTCTTGGACTGCTATATTTAAATTATCCAGTTGCTGACAATACTTCTCCGAATAATGGCAATTACATTATTTAATAAAGTTTATTGACGGTAATAAAAATTTGTATTTTGTTTTATTCCAAAAACGGACAGAACTTTCCGGTAGACCTGATATATACCGGTTTTTCGGATTAAAATTCTATTAAATTAAAATGCCGATTAAAAATTAATTGAAAGATAAGATTTTTTGCCATTTCTGCAACATTAATACATTAATACAGTCAATTAAAACCGATATTAGAGTATAAGAAATTTTCTCCCATGAAATCAAATTTTAAACGGACGATTAGTCAACTATATTTATCAAATTTTAAATTGATAAATTAAAAATCTATATATATAT
>NW_021848729.1:164846-184258 GCF_003651465.1 Formica exsecta
GTCTAACTTTTCGCTGAAGATGACCCAAATAAAGGATCGAAACGTTCGAAATTTATATTAGTATTAATTTATCACTAATAATAAACAGTTTGCGCACCACGTACCGCGCTTGGCTCTAAATGCACTTTTCTATTATATTTGATTTTAATCCAGAGAGCCTCTATCATTATTATTGTTTAAATCATGTCAGACAATGAGTGAAATGCGGAAACGTACGGCTTTTATATCAAAATAAAGATAACATTTCGATAAACTTTATGGCGTGATGTTTAAAATCAAATTTCATTGGCAGATTGATATTAAAATGAAAAATAGTTTACGCAATGTAATATATATATATATATATATATATATATATATAATAAAGTATGTGCGCAAATATTGTGATTATACGATTCACATACGAAGTTGCAGGAGAAATAAAAACAAGTATATCTAATTCCATTACTCTTTGTCGAAGTTGAAAAGTGTTTATAATTTTCTTTTTTTACTATATTTTAATTTTTTGCATCCGAGAATATATTATTGATATAGAAAGTCCGAACGGTGGCAACATTTAGTGGCATTAAATTAACAAACGAGTACAGTCTGTTTAGCTTAATAAAAGAATATTTCGCCACGGTACATCGCACCGCCGCTATAAGACGGCGTAGCGATGTATAAGAGCGGGTCTCCGGGTCGGCGATGATGCCCTCTCCGCCTCGGTCCCGTGGCAGTGCACAATCAGCGAAGCGTGCTCGTAATGACCATTACTGTCCATACTAGCTACCTCGCTACCATCTTCGCCCACTATGATAATGGCTCGTGTCTGCTAAATTCTCTCGCCCATAAGTTGCCTGATACACCTAGCTCAGAAACGAATAACCACTATCGACTGCTCGCACGTAATGTGCTTGCTTACACTATCAGAAGTAAAACAATTTCGGAGTTTTACCGATACTGAGGGAAAATAGAACAAAAACGCTGGATTTATATTAAATTAGGTCCAATTAAAAATATAAAAATTTATTCAATCCAAATTACAAGAATCTGTATAAGAAACTTATTTCAAATAATTTTCGACACTAAAATTAATAGTGAAAATAAAAACTCATTAACTAGATTTAGATAAATTCTATTTCAAATAATAAATCATAAATATAATAAATTAAAAATAAAGGAAAAACAAAGGCTGTATGTATAAGCAACAAAAAAATTGTCTTCTACAGTTAACCTTTTCCATTATTTTTATTACAAATCATAAATAGTAATGTCACTATATATATACAATAAACCAACCGCATCTTGGTTAATATTTATTATTGGTTGATATTTATTATAAGCCATAGACAGAGCAATGTCATTGTGTATACACAATAAATATTGGAATTGAGAAAATATTGCCGTTAGCCACTTGATATACACAACAGTTAAATAATGTTTTTATCCGACGTCGTTCGCAAAGTTATTCTCATGAGCAACTAATCATAACAACTTTCAGTTGTCATTGTCAGTATTTCGATAATCTCATGTCGCGCGGCAAAAGTTTTCGGAATCTCTCTAAACTCAGTAACACACAGTACAGCAGAGTTTTATGTGAACATTTTTAATAAACTTTATAATATCAACCAAGCGCGTATAGTGCAAAAAGATATTATCTGGCTCTCGCATCGACAACGATTTGAAGCTTGGTAAAAATTAAGGAAAGGTATTTCAGTAACCCAAATTGCCGCCACGGATTATAAAATTTGTGAAAATATTCCTATACATATTTAACGTAAACTAGATAGAATAAATCAATTAGTGAAACAAAGAACAATGCTAGCGAAAAAGAAAGACAATTTAAAATATAAAATTTTGGATGAAAAACTGTATAGTTGGTTGCAAGAGCAGAAAAATTTGGGATACACAATCTCCGAAAGCCAGCTTAGAACTAAAACGGATGAATTTGCGAATGATTTTGGTGGACCATCAACATCTACCGCACAAGAAGGTTGGCTGAAAAACTTTAAGAAGCGTCACGAGAATTTTTTAAAGTCTCTTAACGTGAAACAGAGTCAGATCATCACTTTATATCAAGCGAAAGCTAAAAGATTTGTTCAAGATTTAATTCAACGATTGGAACAGGAAAATATCAATAGAGGTAATATTTATATTATGAAGGATATAATCATAACGTGGAGAAACCGTTTTGCCGCTAAAAGAGAAAATTTGGAAAAAGATAGTTTAACTTTTATGTTGTGTACAAATGCTACAGGTACTAAAAAATTTTTACCCTTTTGTATTTATAAATATACACACCAAGAAACTCCAAAAAAGTTAAAAAATACGTCGCCTTTCTATTGTAAGTTCCAAGACAATGATTCAAAGCATCAAGAAATTATCGTAGATTGGTACAATGATTTTATAAAATCTGCAAAAGAACATCAAGAGAAAACAAATATAAGCGGTAAAGTATTTTTACTGCTTAGAAGTAATGACAAATTTCTTGCCCTAAAAAACGCCGCGATAGTTCACAATTTCGTTATCAATTCCGAAATTCTGCTTTACCCAAAAAACGCATTCGAAATTTTTCAACCAATACATCATACAATTACTGACAATATCAAGAAACGTTCTCATCAAGGGATAAAAGAATTTTGTACATCTTTAGACATAGGAGATTGTATTAGAACATCTTGCATGCCGTGGTTCGATCTTATGCCTACGAATATTGAAAATTTATGGAAAAATCTTTTAGAACCAGAATAAGATAAAAATACAAAAGAATAAGACAAAAATCTTTTGGAACCAGATTTTCATACAAAAGAAGATAATGTAACAGAAGAAGACACCGCTGTCGAGTTAATATCAAAACCACTAGATTTTTCCATAAAAGAACAAGACAAAAATCTTTTGGAACCAGATTTTTATACAAAAGAAGATAATGTAACAGAAGAAGACACCGCTGTCGAGTTAATATCAAAACCACTAGATCTTTCCATAAAAGAACAAGACAAAAACCTTTTGGAACCAGATTTTCATACAAAAGAAGATAATGTAACAGAAGAAGACACCGCTGTCGCGTTAATATCAAAACCACTAGATTTTTCCATAAAATATAAACGTCTAAAACAACAGGAAAATACCGTAAGTGCTGAAACTGGATGCATAGAATATGCTGAATGCATTGAAGAAAACATAGCAAAAAAAGATAATTTGACAACAGACTCGCACAAATTACAGAAATTAATAATAAAAAATGACGACATCCGCTCAGATAAGATACCAGAAGTGCTTGCTTCTTACGCAAAAGCTGAAGCAGAAGGACATCAAGAACAAGAAGGAGATATTGAAAGTATTGCAGAAAATACATGCAAAAGAAAATTCTCCGGCGATTTATAAGATGATGCATGATATAATGGTATAATGTGTTTCTCCAGATAATCTAACAGAATATCTGAACTCTTACGGAAAAGCCGAAGAAAAGGGATAATGTAATAGAACATTTCAATTTTTATGTAAAAATCGAAGGAGAAGGACATCAAGAAACGAATTGGGAAACATTGGGTATGCAGAGATGACTGAAAATGCTGAAAAAGATATAGTATCGAGCTCACCAGATTTAGGTGATAAACAGATTAGAAACCTTTAAAATTATATTTGCATAGAGGACTTGAGACAAGATTCTAAAATTTTATATTATATATATATTTATTAATGTTTAAAATAAATAAAATTGTTTTTAATCATGCAAAATGATATGAAAGTTATTTATTACAGTAATTCTTGGAATATTGTAAATATTATAATATTACTATAATACTAAAATTATTAAATATTTAATTATAAAATACATATAACAGAAGAAAGTATATATATGAAACTCTATACAATACATATTTTATTATATCGAATTTCTTTACAATTTTGGAGTTAAATAATATAATATGTAAGTTGCCAAAGTATGTAAATTTTTCAAAAATTTTAAAAATCTTAATATATCACTGTTCAATTAAGATAAAGCTATTTAAACAGACAGTTTAATGAAGGATTTTTTTTTTGTTAAAATTTATTACGATTTTATGAAATTACTTTCTTTTTCTTTCTTTGTTTCTTTGCATCTTTCTATTTGCCTAACTTCAATGAAAAACATTACTATATACTAAAAATAACAGATGCCGGTAGAATTAAGAAAACTTCTTACACTAAATAATGCATAGTTTGTTAATTAAATTTTTCTATAATTTTTTTTTGGAGTTAGTTTTTTTATTATTTTTTTCATATGAAGGAGATCTCCTTCGTATGATATATTCATAAGAGCTTTTATTAGTTAATTTATTATTTTTATTATAAATCATAAGTAGTAATGTGACTGTATATATACAATAAATATTGAAATTGAGAAAATATTGCCGTTAGTCATTTGATATACACAACAGGGGCTCGATTCTTGAATTCATTCGCAAGAGAAATGTATGCGCACATTCTGCTCTTACAGAAAAATTGCAAGTTGATTGGCTATTGCATGGCTTTTAGCCAATCAACTTGTAGATTTCTCATAAAAATGGAATTTGCGCATACGTTTCTCTTGCGAATGAATTCAAGAATCGGGTCCTAGTTAAATAATGTTTTTATCCGAGGTCGTTCACGAAATTATTCTCATGAGTAACTAACCATAACAACTTTCAATTGTCATTGTCAGTATTTCGATAATTTCATGTCGCGCGGCAAAAGTTTTTGGAATCCCTCTAAACTCAGTAACACGCAGTACAGCAGAGTTTTATGTGAAAATTTTTAATAAACTTTATAATATCAACCAAGCGCGTATAGTGCAAAAAGATATTATCTGGCTCTCGCATCGACAACGATTTGAAGCTCGGCAAAAATTAAGAAAAGATATTTCAGTAACCCAAATTGCCTATACATATTTAACGTAAACTAGATAGAATAAATCAATTAGTGAAATAAAGAACAACGCTATCGAAGAAAAAGGGAGACGATTATTTAAAATATAACATTTTGGATGAAAAACTGCATAATTGGTTGCTAGAGCAGAAAAAATTGGGATACGCAATCTCCGATAGGCAGCTTAGAACTAAAACGGATGAATTTGCGAATGATTTTGGTGGACCATCAACATCTACCGCACGAAAAAATTGGCTGCAAAACTTTAAGAAGCGTCACGACAATTTATCAAAGTCTCTTAACATACCTGGGAGTTCCCAAAATTTCGTGCAAAAGAATGAGGAATCCAATTTACATCTTTCTAAATTGGATGCTGAAAAATTTATTCAAGATCTCACTCAGCGATTGGAACAGGAAAATATCATTAGAGATAATATTTATACTATGGTCGATATGAACATAGGGTGGAAAAGACTTCTTGAAAACACAAAAAATGATAATATACAAAAATTGAAAGATGATTATTTAAATTTTATGTTTTGTATAAATGCTACAGGGAGCCATAAATTATCACCCTATTGTATTTATAAATATATGCACCGAGAAGGTTTAGAATGTTTGAACAATAAGTCGACCCTCGTTTTTAAATCACAAAAAAATACGTTAATAGATCAAGTACAAATGTTCGAAGATTGGTACAATTACTTTATAAAATCTGTAACAGAACATCAAAAGAAAACAAATATAAGTGGCAAAGTGTTTTTACTTCTTAAATATAACTCAATGTTTATGTGCTCAAAAGAAATCATGAAAATTGACGGTTTTGAAATTCTGCTTTTCCCAAAAAACACATTCGGAATTCTTCGACTAATAGACTCTGGAATTATGAAAAGTATCAGGGATGTTAGAAATGCGTTTAAATATTTTTATACATCTTTAGACATAGGAAATTATATTAAAATGATTTGCGGGCCATGGACTTCTCTCACGCCTGCAGATAACGAAGATTTATGGAAAAAAATATTCAGGTCAGATAAAAGAAGATAATGTAACAGAGGAAGACACGGCTATCGGGGAAATATCAGAAGCACCGAATTTGTCCAGAAAACCCAAAAGAGATAAACATCAAGAACAATAGGAAAATACTGTAAGTGCTAAAATCACTGGATACATAGAAAATACTGAAAGCATTAAAGAAAATATAGAAGAAAAAGATAATTCGACAGCAGATTTACACAATTTAAAGAAGTTAGTGACAAAAAATATAAAGCTCTGCAACACATCGCAAAGGGACAAGTCTACATTTTATGCAAAAGCTAAAGAAGAAGGACATCAAGAACAATAGGAAGATATTGAAAGTATTGCAGAAAATACACTAAGAGAAATTCCTCTGGTAATGTGTAATATATTGGATGATATGTTCGAAGTGTTTCTCTAGAAAGTTTAACAGATTTGGACTGAACTCCTCAGAAGAAGCCGAAAAAGAAGAATAATATAATTAAAGAATATTTTAATTTTCATATAAAAATCGAAGGAAAAGGACGTCAAGAAACAAATTGGAAAATATTGAATGCGCAGAGAAGACTGAAAATATTAAAAGTATTATATGATATCGCGACTTCACCAGATTTCGAGAATGAAGAGATTAAAAACTTTGAGAATTATATTTGCATGAGGACTTGAGGCAAATTTCTAAAATTTTATATTATAAAGTATATGTTTTACATGATATATATATATATATATATATATATACAATATTTTAATACGCAATAGATTTATAATTACAGAGTTAAGTTTTAACAATAAGTTAACAATAAGTTTTAATATTATCTGACAAACAAGCTTTTAAATTTAGATGTGAGTGATACTTGATCTCTTATAATCTTTTCTTAAATTTAGAGCTGCTATTTATTAGATTTTTATAATACTCTTTTTCTATGATATATAGATTCTTTTCTAAATCGTTTGACTTATTGTTAGTTTAGTAAGTATTTCGCAAACTTTGATTGAAAGATAAATGTCTTGGCACGTAGACTTTTAACTTTTTAGTTGTAGATCTTATGTAGATCTTATATACGTAGACTTTTTATGAGTTTGGATTTACATATAGCAATAGGTTTTATATGACCAGTCTAATTTATACATGTACGAATATACATACAGGGTGCTAAATTTCAAACCTAACAGGTCGAATATCTCGATAGTTGAATGAAATATCGAAGTATGATTTTTTTGACGCATCTATCCAAAGTCAAATTCTTTTCATCAAAATTTGTCCATCTCGAAACAATACAATTAAAAAAAACCAAACTTTGATATTTTATTTATTTATTGAGATATTCGACCTGTTACGTTTGAAATTTAAAACTCTGTATATGTGTGTGTACATATGCGTATTATTAACCAACTTTGGGCAAGTCTTTTATCTCAATTGTACTCGTATGCTTTACAATAAAATAGATTTTATTTGTTATAAATTGTAAATTTTTAAAAATCTATTTTGCAAATTGTAAAAGGATCAAGTGAATGAATATTGTTATATGAAAATTATTCGAATGAGATCGTATTTGATATTATGTCACGATTTTGATAATTTTAACGATTTAATAATTATTTTTAATTATTCTCTTGCAATAAAAAGTAAGGTAAATAGTCTCAATGCGCGAGAGATTTTAGTATTCCAATTTTAGGAGCATTAATTAAAAACATAATACAAAATGAAATTGGTGTATATTTTCTTATCTAAGTTAGATTGTATAAGATAAGATTTAAATTGTGCATGGTAAAAAACTAAATGATACAACAAAGAATATTTTCAGAAAGATTTATAGACCTAAAATTAATTGCGATAAAGCTGTTTGATAAACAAGTCGTTTAAGACTTTGCTTTACTAAATTTGTTTCTTATTGACTAATTGAACATATATTATAAATAATTGATATATCTAAAAAAATGTTAGCCAGGTCTTAATTTATATATATGTAAGATAACATAATTTTCTGTATTATATATACAATATAATATATGACATATTTTTTCTACATTATATTTTTTTATAATTAATTTTGTCATCGTAGGGAATGTTTTTGAAAATTATTGCTATTTTATTATAACCTCTGTGAACATCAAATAACTCGTTGTACTTTACTTACTTTAACTCAGTAAAAAATATAGATATAATTGATATGAATCGATATAAACATTGTGATGATATTGTATATAAATTTAGGTTTTATATAATTTTTATAAATATTAGATAAATCTATTTACCTTATGTCATACAAATTGAATAAACAATATTATTGAATTCTTAACAATTATAATTTTTTATATATTGTTTGCTTTTCGTTATAAATTTTTTCTTAATAATTTAAAAAACAATTGGTTTTGATCAAAGACAATACAAATCGATATTAGAGCATAAGAAATTTTTTGCTAAAAAGTTTAATTTTAAACGGGCAATTAGTCAATTATATATTATTAAATTTTAAATCAACATACATAATAAGACGTCTGCGCAAATATTATGGTTATACGATTATGATTATACGATTTATATATGAAGTAGCAGGAGAAATAAAAACAAGTATCCTTAATCACATTACTCTTTTTCGAAGTTGAAAAATATTTATAATTTTCTGTTTTTATAATATTTCAAATTTTTAAATACTACTCTTTTTTCTACCACTTGTTTTTACTCGCGATTTATCACATCCGAGAGTATATTGTTGATATGAAAAATCCGAACGGTGGCATTAAATTAATGGACGAGTTCAGTGAGCACTGCGTTTATTTTAATAAAAAAATATTTTGCCATGATACATTGCATTGTCGCTATAAGATGGTGATGTATAAGAGCAGGTCTCCGAATTAGCGAGGATGCTCTCTCTGCTTCGATCCCATGGCACAATCAAACAATGATCATTATCATCTGTACTAGCTATCTTGCTACTATCTTCACTCACTATAGTAATGGCTCGTGTCTGCTAAATTTTCTTGCCCGTAAGTTGCCTGATACATCTATCTCAGAAATGAATAACCACTATCGACCGTACGTAATATGCTTGTTTATACCGCCAGAAGTAAGACAAATCCGGAATTTTATGGATACTGAGGGAAAATAGAGTAAAGACGCTGGATTTATTTTAAATTGGGTTCAATTAAAAATACAGGAATTTATACAATTCAAATTACAAGAATTTATATAAGAAATTTATTTCAAATAATTTTTGAAATTAAAATTAACATTGAAAATAAAAACTTATTAAATAGATTTAGATAAATATATTTCTCTTTCAAATCGTAAACACCATATTTAATAAATTAAAAATAAGGAAAAATCAAAGATTTTATGTATAAGTAACAAATTAAAGTTATTTGAGAAATTACATTAATTTTTTAATAATTAATAAATTTTTATTTTTATTTACATTAGATTTTGACTAAATTAACTTCAATTTTTATTAAGTAGGAGAACTGGCAGATAAATATAAGAGATTGAAAAATAAGAGATTATAAAATTTCTATTTAATATTTATATATTTCTATCTGTACATGAATGAAAAATGGACCAAAAAACGGTCCAAAACGTACATTTTAATGCACATTTGTTAATAAAATTTAACAATAATAAGTTGGCGCTCTCAATACTCGCGCCTTGGCTCTTATCTGTCGGTTTTTTCACTTAATTGTTTGTATTCTGAGGCTATTGTCATTATTCAATTTTTTAAAATAATAATTTATTCAACTCGTGTATATACATATATGTGTGCGCCCAACTATGTTACACCAATAATTTTATTTATCATCTTATATATCACCTTATTCTATATCGTAGGCAATAACATCTTAGCAGATATCACTGTGCGTAAACAGTAAACATCGAAAATGGGGAAACATTACTGTCAATGAATCGACGCATGACTTTCAAATAATGTTTTCATTTACGTTTGTTCAAAAAGTTCTTCTTAAGAGCAACTTAACCGCATAACAATTTTCAGTTACTAGCACGATTTCCAACGCTTCGTACCGTGTAGCAAAAAGTTTTCGGAATCTCTCTGAAGTCAGTAACAGTGAAACAAAGTGTTTTGTATTAAAATAATTTTGAATATATAAAAACTCGTCATATCACTTAAACCTTAAACGCATAATGAGATCGAAACGAAATGTACTTTCATATCAACAGCGAATTGAAATTCAACAAAAATTGAAAGAAGGTATCTCAGCAGCTCAAATAGCTGCTGTTTATAGAATTACCTAAGAGTTTTGGAATTTTACAGTGTATATTTTTTACACTGTGCATTTTTTGTCTGTTTATGTATATCTGTATATATATATATATACATATTTTTTTTTTCTGTGATTATGTATATCTGTGTATTTTTCACTGAATTTTTTCTATGATATGTGTATTTATCTAGATATATATGTATATATAAATGAACGTGAACTGTGCTGGACCAATAGTTGTATAGTTTTGATGTCTTTTCATTGCCAACAGACTGGTTGATTTTTCATTAATTTAAATAACTGTATTTTACTCTTATGTTGCTTTATATTTTGATAATCACACAGCAGAGCTGAGGAAATTTTAAATAATGAATAGAAAATAAGGAATAAAACTAGAAGACTTCTAAATAACAAATGAATTTTTATGCAGAATTAAATTTATTAATAACGAATAAATTATTATTTTTATTACTTAATTTCAAAAAGATGATTTCTTTTTGAAAGAAGATTATTTCTTTTTGTTAGAAAAAAATCGATTTTCAAGTTGTTTTGCTTCAAGTACATATATTTAAGAAAAATTATAATTTTATATAAAATTGAAAATTATAGAATTTTGTTAAAAGTTATTTTCTCTACATTTCTGCTCCATTCAGAAATTATTTATTCTTAATGAAAAATATGCTCTTTTCTTTTAGATTATTTATATAAATTTAATCAAATCATTTTTTTTTATTTAAATAGAGAAAAGATATTTATTTGAATTAGTTTTTATTTAAGTTATATATATATATGGATTAATTAAGCAATAAAAATTTTTACAATATATATATATAAATATATGGATTAATTAAGCAATAAAAATTTTACTAATTAAACGAATATTGCTTATGATATTATTAAAATATTGACATTCCTGTATGTTTGTTCACGGAAGTACTCGGCGCCTTTTATTCGATTTAAAATTTAATAAGAACGAAATAAGAAGACTGATATGTTAGGTTGACGATTATGCAGAATTCTTTATTCGTACGTGAAAGACGTCCGTTAAAGTAAAAATTTAATAAGTTTAATAACCGAATAAACCGGTCAACCAAAGAAAATATTAGAAGCGTCTGTAACGGCACCGTGAATTTAAGCGTTACTTTTTTACGAATTATTGGCAATATTTCGAAGCATGATAAATGCAATAGAAAGACGTTGAATAATTGTTATTAATTGTAAATATTAATGATAATGTAAACTTTAGTAATTAAATTATTATACCGAACAGACGTAGATTCCAGCCAGTATAACTAGCGCAAATTCTTACAGCAGTTGTCGCCTTTCTTTGTTAAATAAAAATTAAAATTAAAAAAAAAAAATTAGTTTTTATTTAAGTTAAGAATTATTTTCTGTGTTATTTATAAACATATAATAATTAATATTTATTTTATCCATAAAGTGTTTTGCAAACAAACGTATTCGAGTTTTTATTCTAATGTAAATTTATTGAAATACAACTCTGGTAACCATAATTAATATTTTATTCTGTATAGTTACCGAATTTCATACAGATCGAAAGAAAAGAATTCGTTGTAGACACATCTTACAACAACTTAACTATAGAAATCTTTGTCAGAATCGAATGGTTACGTGTTATGCTCATTGTGCGCCGTGATTACAATCCAAACTGCATCCGCGCCCTTTTCCTTTCGAACTTCCTTTCGGAAGCACGCGCGATATCCGGTGCATCCTCGAATGTCTCGCGGAATATCCGTCTCGAGAAGATGTTTCCACCGGTGAGATGTTTCGCAACGGTGGTCGCCGGTTGCCCATTACGACGAACGCCGGCCGCGGCGCACGTACCTACGTATAATGGCAATCATGTTAATTACCGTAAGTAGAGCCGCGCGCGCGCAAGCGGGAGCCTGGCGATAAAAATTAAAATTAAAAAAAAAATCGACCAGTATGAAAATATATCAGTACTTTTAGTCACCGGAACGAATACAGCTTCCTCTTTTGTATACGGGAATCAGATGCGGCTGATATCTAGCCGGAGGTGGAATGGCTTATGGTTGAGTTGAAATTCGGTCGAGTGCAGCGGCATCAACAAGACTAGAGAGCCTAGCCAATTAATTACCGCGAAAGGAAGGAAGGAGCCAAGATCACGGACGCGGGAGGCGCGCTTGAACTTCCACGCGAATCTCTCGCGATGTGCTTGAGCCGCCGAGCGTGGCGTTCGCATATAATTAGTAGTGGTCTAAGATTCGATTATGTCTCGTTTCTGTTTCTCCCTCTTGTTTCATGTCTCGCAATCTTCTCTCTGTCTCTCTCTCTCTCTTCCCCTCTTTTTAATTCTTTTTTCTCGTTTGTCGCGAAGCAAAAAAATTGTAGTTCGGTATACCTGCTTACTTCTCGCACACGTAACGCCTTTTTTTATTTATTTAGCAACCCAGGAAGCCGTTAATTCTGCCGACAGTTCCGCGGTAACTAATTGAAGGTCAGGACGCAGCCGAGTCTCTTAACCAGGGAACGCTGCGCTGTAAGCGCCCGTTTCCGGTTCCGCGGATCGACTTTCGTAACTTTGCGATAAACGCGATATCTCCGACCGAAAACTGGTTAACGATTATTACGGTATAATTCTGAGAATTTAGGCCGAAAATCGCAATGCTCTCTCTCTCTCTCTCTCTCTCTCTCTCTCTCTTTCCTTAATATCTGTCCGTGCATTTAATTGTCGCGGTTGCCCATTACGACGCACGCCGGCCGCGGCGCACGTACCTACGTATAATGGCAATCATGTTAATTACCGTAAGTAGAGCCGCGCGCGCGCAAGCGGGAGCCTGGCGTGGCCGCCTCTCCACGTAGTGGTAACGGCGTGTGCCACTATTACGGGGATCGTCTTACCGTGAACGCACGCTATTCCTTCCCTCCGTACGCGAGTGAGTGCCCCTCTTTTCCCCTTATAAGAGGGAAGCACCGGGGGAAGCGGAGGAGGATGGCGGTCGTGCTCGAGAGAGGAAGGAAGGTCGGACGAACGAACCCAGGAGTACACGCTCTCGGGTCTTACACAGACGGCTGTACCCCTCCGTTTTCTCCGGCGAGCTTCCGGCTCGCGGTAATTAAGGGCCCCGCGAAGCGCACGTACCAAATCGGTCCCCTCGTTTTCTGCCGGTTTTCGCGAGACGTCACGCCAGTCGCCAGGCTTAATTACGATCTAATTCGATTAGCATTTTCTGAGGAATACCGGTCTTGCTCATCTTCACATATATCTATTGTTACAGTCGTTTAGATGCATTATCTGCGTAAACGGCATTTGTCATATCCGTTTGTTTAGAATTTATATATTTGTGTTTGGATATACTGAGATGAAATATATTATTTAGTAATTTTTTGAAGTATATTATTTAGTAATTTTAAGTTGTTGAGAGTAATTTTAAGTTATTTTCTTTTGGGGATATACAATATTCGATTTAATAGATAAACTCATTCATTATACTTTTTGTTTATTAACTAAATTTATTTACGCACATTTGTACATCTTAAATCATATTTTAATTTATTTAAAATAGTTTATAAGTCCTACATACTTTTATTAACGGAGTTTGCACGCAATGCCGTTAAATATGAATTTTCATCGATATTATTATCGTTGTTGCCGACCGGAGATTAGATCCAATTTTGTAGAGGCGGAGATCGGAACTCCCAGATGTGACGGTATCGCGTGAAAAATGGGTTCGTAGTAGTCGATGTATCTCGCGAAAGCGTGCATTAAGGTCGATCCTAATTGGCGCCGATTTAATTAGGATCGCCAGCGTGACGGTTAGCAATAGGCCAGGTCTAAGTCGGAGGTAAGAGAATGTCGGCGTGCGTTATTAAGACACGTAGCCTTCCTCGTCGTCACGGAAGCTGACCGCGCGCCGCATTCTCTTTCGACCCCTTGCAATTGCAGCTAGGGAAGTGCCGAAGTCACGAGCCGCGTTAAAATTGAAGCTAATTACGGTGCAATGTGGAAACGTACAAATACTGCTATAAATATTAAAGCATGGACGGAGCAATTAGTATCCGTAATTCTAATATTCGAGATGGAATGTTATATTATCTGTACATTTTGATATTTAAGAAAAATTATATATATACAGCAGAATATAAAATTATTTAATATTCCAAAAAAGTAGATCTATAATATAGGAAATATTTTTCAAAAATATTTTATTATAAAAAAATAAATTATGTTTATAGAACAAAATATATATATATATGGATTAATTAAGCAATAAAAATTTTTACAATATATATATATAAATATATGGATTAATTAAGCAATAAAAATTTTACTAATTAAACGAATATTGCTTATGATATTATTAAAATATTGACATTCCTGTATGTTTGTTCACGGAAGTACTCGGCGCCGCAATGCTCTCTCTCTCTCTCTCTCTCTCTCTCTCTCTCTTTCCTTAATATCTGTCCGTGCATTTAATTGTCGCATATTTTCGCAGATGAAGGATACGCGAGTATATGAGTATATAAAGTTTTTTGTTTGGATTCTAACCGGTTGCATTGACTAAAATCTGGGAATCAAGATTAATTACGACTTTCACGAGATAGGGTCACGAAGAATTTTGTGATTGCACATTAACAGATTTATAAGATAAATTGAAAGATACTATTATCAAATCATAGAATATTTAAGAATTAATCTTTTCCTAATTGGAATATATTTTGACTTAATCATCTTGTATATATTTTACGTTTATTGGTAAATCTTATGATTCATATGATTGACATGAAAAAAAAAAAGCTAATCACTAACATTCGAATAACTGTCACCAAGTATGGAACAAACGGTCTACAAGTAACGTGTGTTATAATTATGACTCAGAATGCAATTTATCCGGAGAGAATTTCATAACATACGGTGAACGCAGACTGCATTTATTATCTAATCAAACTTTTTTACTAGAATTTCGATACTAATCGATGCCGCGCACGTAGAGTCGCGGTCGCGAGATCGAAATGGATGAAACGTCTAATGGAATTGACTCTCGGGGCAGACGTCGAAAAGAAATCATTAGCGAGGGAGTAAAACAGACTTGTCGTTAATAGCGTGGCATATATGGCAGCTAAATAATGGCATTGTGTCATTCTCGATTTCTGTCATTAACAAGCCGGTTAATCGTGCAAAAAAAGAGGGATATCGCCGATGACCGTAACTCAACCGTCGTTGCTCCCACAATGAATAGCTCTCTCGCGGTATTGAACGCACTTCGTTACTGGACAGACTATTGACAGAAGCCTTCTACGGCTTGCCGAACGCATAAAGCACCACGCAATGCCACCTGCATGCGTGTCGCATGTGCGAAAGCCAGAATACACTGATTTTTTTTTTCGCATCCCATGCGTCTCGCTTCTGTGCTCCGTATTCTACACAAGTTTTAGGAAATTCTGGCGGAGTTATTCGTATTTAATAAAGACAAAAACAAGATACACAAGCACGAGTTAGTGGTATAGAAGTGAGTGTAAATTAGAATATTCCTCGCTATATCTTTACACTGCTAACGTGATTCGAACTTTATTTTCATATTTAGATTTGATACATGCAGTCAAAAATATGAAAAAGTAACCATTTTTTTTTATAGATTTAAAGCCATTCTTTTTGCTAAATATTATATAAAATTTACGTTACATTTAAAGTTGTAATTTTAAATGTAAAATGTCACTACTAGAATTTATTTAACAAAATTAACTCTAATTTTTATTTTAATAAAAAATTTTTCAGCTTGTGTATATGTATATGTGTGACCAATTGTATTATACCAATAACTTTATTTGTCATCTTATATATCATCTTATTGTAAATCGTAGGCATTAACGCCCTAGCAGATATCACTGTACGTAAACACTGTACATCGAAAATGCGAAAACATTATTGTTATTTGACAAATGACTTTCAAAGAATGTTTTTATTTACGTTCGTTTGAAAAATTCTTCTCTAGAACGACTAATCAACTTTCAGTTACTAGCATAATATTCAATGCTTCGCATCGTGTAACCAAAAGTTTTCAGAGTCTCTCTGTGAAGTCAGTAAAGTGAAACAAAGAGTTTTGTATTATAATATTTTTAAATATAAAAAAACTCGTCATCCGAATACAAAATGAGAAAGAAAAGGATCTTTCTTTCGCAAAAACAGCGCATTGAAGTTCAGCAGAAATTAAAAAGAGGTATCTCGATAGGTAAAATTATGGATTTTTATGGAATTGGTGAGAAGACTGTTCACAATATAAAAAAACAGAAAATACCAATGAAGCAAGGAATAAATATGAAAAGAAAGAGTATTCGGCCTTTCAAGTATATAGAATTGGACAGACAATTGTTTAAATGGTATCAAGATCGGAAAACATCGGGGGACACAATTAACTATGAGCTACTTAAAAAACAAGCGAAAAAAATCAAAAATAATATTGGAGAATCACCCACTGCAAAATCTTTTTATCCATGGTTGTATCATTTTATAAAATATCACGAGATTCAACTAGAGTTCGAGGTTAATGCTTTCCATAAAGAAGTGGATGTAGCATTAATTAATTGGTTGCTACTACAGATAATATCAGGAGATACAATTTCAGATATAATGCTTATAGATAAAACAGAGGAACTTATGAAGGAATTTGGTGGACCATTAACATCTGAAAGAAAATACAAATGGCTGGAGAAATTTAAAATATGTCATAAGATTTTGATAAAATCTGACATTTTGCAAAATTTCGTTGAAAGAAATGATGAGACCAATCAATCTAATAAAAATTTGGATGATCAATTACTTAATTGGTTGCTAGAGCGGAAGAAATCGGGAGATACAATTTCATTAGAGATGCTTGCAGATAAAACATGGAAACTTATAGACGAGTTCGATGGACCATCAAAAAAAAGGGAAGAAAAAAACTGGCTGTGGAGAATTAAGAAACGTTATCATCTGCCAGACTTTCGAAAGATGCCAGAGATTTTGCAAAACGTTATCCAAAGAGATGATGAGGCTAATCATTTTAATGCGGAAAAATTTATTCAAGAATTCAGTCAGCGGTTAGAGAAGGAAAATATTGATAAAGAAAATATTTATAATATGATCGAAACAGCCGACATATGGAAACGTTTTGTTCAAACCTTACTAGCACACGCAGACAAAACAAAAATTGCTGAAAAACACATTGACATTGAAAAATTAAAGAGCAATCCTTTAACTATTATATTTTGCACAAATGTTACTGGTAGTAACAAACTACCACCCTTTTCACTAGAACATAAAAATGAATATGAAAATCAAACAATGTCAGAACATTGCGAGAGCAGATTGCTTGTCACTCATAAATTACAAGAAAATGCCTCAACACGAGAATCGAAAGATTTCGCATTTTGGTACAAATATTTATTTAAGTTACATGTGAAATATCACCAAGAAAAAAAAAATGTAACAGGCAAAGTACTTTTACTTGTTGACAATTGCATGCAACGAATTTTCTCGGAAAATATTACGCAAGATAAAGATTTCGAAATACTATTTCTTCCGACAAACGCAGTCTCATTTTTTGAATCACTGTATCCAAAACTTATTGCGGAAATTGATAAAATTTTTCAAGATTATGTTATAAACTTATTTGAAAAGAAATCCTTTTGTGAAGCTAAAGAATTCAACAGAGATTATAATATAGATTATTGTATAACTAGCATTTGCAAACCATGGAAACTCATCGCGCCTGAAAATATAGAAAAGTTATGGAGAATATTTTTACGACAAGATCGTCAAATACAAGAAGATACTCCGACATTAACTTCTGCTAGTTCACAGGATTAATTAATTGTATAATAAGAAAAGATACGGTTTCTAAAAAAATTTTGATAATGCAAGTTTCTTGCGCTGAGGCTGAAAGAGAAGAACGATAAGAACAAAAGAAAAATACTGAAAATCTGAAGGAAAACAGAACGAGAGGATACTCAAGAATATTTTAGGCCAATTTTTAAGAGCTAATTATTGATATAATAGAGGAAGATTTCAGACAATGGCTTCAAACGAAGTATCAAACGACGTACTCAACTCTGAGGGAAAAATCGAAGAAGAAAAATTTTAAGAATTGCAGAAACATTGTACTTTTGTATATAAAGTTCGTATTGTGTTATCTTGATGTTCATTTGTTAATACACGCATACAATTTCGTATAGCCAAGATAATGTTACAATTCTCGTTATAACATACATGATATGTTGATAAATTTTTCGAAGTATCGAGGTTTCAAAAGAGACCATAATTCCTCAAAATATTTAAATTACTGAACTATCTATTCGGAACAACGATTAGAAATTACTTTTTTCATCATAATTTTGCGCGTAATGAGGGATGCAGTGCCTGGGAGTTTCGGAATTTCCTGAAATATACTTAGAAATCTCTTGAAGAAAGAATTTTTGAAGAAAACTGGACCCATGTTCGGAAATGCAACTGATGAAATCGAAATGTGGATGGAACGAGATCGCAGAAATTCAAGGTATTTACTTCTTTTTTTTACTTTGTATAATATTTTCGTTTTTTTGTGATATCGTCGGGGATACTACAATTGATATATATTTTAAGTGAATATTTTTTATACTAAAATCTTTATATGTGGTTAAGTATATTTGTACATGTACATGTATATATTTGTGCATTGGGTCAACAGTGCTCGTTTTTAATTTGTCGATAGATCCGAATGATTATTCATTAAGTACGATTAGCTTGCCTTACTTCGATGATTATATGACAAAGCTAAGCATTTTTTTTTAAATAATGAAAGAAAAATAAAAAGTAGAGAGAAGATTGGTTTATAAGTAACAAAAAATTTTTATTTGGCATTAATGTTGCAAAGAATAAAGTTTTATTTCTATTGCGTTATCAGAATTTATTACAAGATAAAAAAAATAAATTTTAGCTTGTTTTCTTAGAAATATTTAACAAAAGATTAAAGTATTTATAAATTAAAACTAGACTAAATTATTTTATGTAGATTATTCAAAACATGTCATTTATAAAAAGTTATATAAATTATATATGCTCATGCGTGCATGGTATTCACCAATATCAGATGATAAATCGAAAATAAAAATTTATACAAATTCATCTTGAACATCTATGAGTTGGACATATAGTACTTTCTCTTTCTCTCTTTTTCTTGCTTTCTCTCTCTCTCTCTCTTTCTCTCTTTCTCTCTCTATCGAAAATTTTTGAAAGCTTCTTATTAATATACCTAGGAATAATTACAGTAATGAAAATAAATTACAGATGATGCAGTCACATTTAAAGGCAGCAGGAA
>NW_021848729.1:184276-190705 GCF_003651465.1 Formica exsecta
AGGAATTTTTATGCCAACATATCGAATAAGATAAACTTTGAATGCAATAGATCCAATTGAAACTGCAAGTAGATAGAATCGGGCGATTAAAAGAAGGACTTATAAAGTAGCAACACCATTTTTTTTATGGCATGTGGACACACATTTAAAATTGTCAAGGTATAATTTCTTTTTGGTATTCTTACTAATACAAACTTTTCCTTTTTTGTAATCTTTTTTATACAATTATTTATAGATTAGTCATACAATTTCATACACTTTTATACAATTATTTATAGTTATCTATAGATATAATTAATTTATATTTCATTTTATAGATGGGGTTTTGTGATTCATGGTTACATTGATGGATATTCCAGATTCATAATATATTTATATTTAGTATATGAAACATCTTCATTTAGACAGAATTTGTCGTGAAATTTTTTGCGAATGCAGTAAATATTCATAATCTACCTTCAGGTACGGTCCAATCATGGATATGAAAACTTTTTTGTGTCTGTTTTAATGGACACAATTTGCATGCATAGTGGAGGCCATATAACTACCAAGTCTGTTCATAATCAAAGTAGGATTATGGATGGATGTCTTTAAAGAAGTGTGTGATTCACAATTTAGAATTATATTTTTTAGAAACTCACAAAGCTTATTAGATATTGAAAACATCACGCACAGATTTTATGTACAATATATTTATATAAATGTTATTAATAAAAAGCTATCATAATTTCGATTTGCATAGAATATTCATAATCTGAGAAATAAATAATATGTCTCCACAACTCTGGCTGGAAAGAATGTTGGAAAATTACAATGCGGCTTCCACAGCAGTGCGTGATATTTTCGATACTGATATGACTTTATATGAAAATTTCTTACAAATTTTAGGAATCGATCTAACGGTTTCTATTATAATAACATCGGTTTCTTTTTTTTTTTCTCTTTTACTGCGATATTACGAATGAGTGAAGAACAAAAATTTCATTTAGAGAACATTATTAGTTCGGAAGAAAAATGTAATAAAGAAAAATATATACTATGTAAATGTATTAAATTCTTAATATATTATAATTTTATGTAAATTAATGTATACGAATATAATAATTTTTAGTTCTAAAGGATTTAGCTTCTTGCTATCATATTTGACATCACATACATTCTTCACATATGAATAAATTAAACTTTGTTAACTTTGCTCTATGAGTGAATACTATTATTTGCAAAAATTTGAAGAAATTGTTTTTCTTGTGCAACAAAATTGTTCTCTATGTTATTATATATTTTACTATAATACATTATCATGATAAACTACAATGAAAGATTATATAAAAGACATCATTTTTTAGAAAAAAATTACATTTGAATTTTAAATAATCTTTTTTTCATGTCTCTACATAGTAATAATGTTTTCAAATAATTTATTTATTTATTTCAAATCAAAAATTTATTCTTAGTTTTGTACTTAAAATGTTTGTTATTAAAAAGTAAAACTGCGTGTCATACTAATGTAAATAAAAAATATAGAATAAAAATTTTCTCGTACAACGTTTTTTTTCGAGAAAATTCATTTTAAAAATCTGTCGAATACATATATGTATATTTGATTAACAATAAAAATCTGCTTTCTACACCTAATTATGTATGTTTGCATTTGTGAATTAAACACTGATAAATAGTCAGTACGCTTTTTTAATTCACCGAGCAATATTTTGTGACAAAGAGAGTAACATTTTCAGCAATTTATGATTTAATGATATAAATCATTATTATTTTGACTTATATATATTAAACTTATATATATTAAAGCATGACATCGTCTATAAATATGAACAGAAATTGTATATAGCATGATCCGATCCTTATTAATCAAATGCACACATATACAACGGATCTTCAAAGACAATTTTCTTGAAAATGAAACCTTATATGAAAAAATTTTACTGTATATTTTCGACCTATTTTTGTTTGAGAAATCACATCTATTTCGCTTGTAGCATGATACTCGATACACTTTATCAAATACTGAAAATAAATAAACATTTTTTATTAAAAAGATTGTTTTTAATTTTCTTCTAAAAAAATTATTAAGATTATTTTTCTCATATTTCTTAGATATTATTTATTGTTTATGATTGATAGATATATCATATTTTTTAATTTATAAATATAAATCATTTTTTATTTCATTTATTTTATTTGTGAAGTTGAAAAGAAGCTAATCACTAGCACTCGAATAACTGTCATCAAATATGGCACAAACGGTTTATAAGTAACGTATGTTACAATTATGACTCAGAATGCAACTTATCCGGAGAGAATTTCATAACACACGGTGAACGCAAACTGCATTTAAGATCTATTTAAACCTTTATACCAGAATTTTGATACTTATCGATGCGGCGCACGTAGAGTCGCGATCGCGCGATCGAAATGAATGAAACATCTGATGGGATTAAATCTCAGGACGGACGTTGAAAAAAAATCATTAGCGAAGGAATAGAACAGATTCCCTGTTAATAACGCGGCATGTAAAGTATATAAGGCAGCTAAATAAAGCCACCTGCATGCATGTCGCATGTACAAAAGCCGAAATACATTGATTTTTTTTTTACCGCATCCCGTGCATCTTGCTTTTATGCTCCATATTGTACAGAAATTTTAGGAAATTCTGACGGAGTTATTCTTATTTAATTAAGACAAAAACAAGATACACAAAGACAAAAAAAAGATACACACGAATTATTGGTATAGAAGTGAATGTGAATTAGAATAATGCTCGCTATATCTTTACACTGCTAACGTGATTCGAACTTTATTAAGTTTCATATTTAGATTTGATACATGCAGTCAAAAATATGAAAAAGTAACCATCTTTTTTTATAGATTTAAAGCCATTCTTTTTGCTAAATCTTATATAAAATTTACGTTACAATTAAAGTTGTAATTTTAAATGTAAAATGTCACTACTAGAATTTATTTAACAAAATTAACTCTAATTTTTATTTTAATAAAAAATTTTTCAGCTTGTGTATATGTATATGTGTGACCAATTGTATTATACCAATAACTTTATTTGTCATCTTATATATCATCTTATTGTAAATCGTAGACATTAATGTCTTAGCAGATATCACTGTACGTAAACACTGTACATCGAAAATGCGAAAACATTATTGTTATTTGACAAATGACTTTCAAAGAATGTTTTTATTTACGTTCGTTTGAAAAATTCTTCTCTAGAACGACTAATCAACTTTCAATTACTAGCATAATATTCAACGCTTCGCATCGTGTAACCAAAAGTTTTCAGAGTCTTTCTGTGAAGTCAGTAAAGTGAAACAAAGAGTTTTGTATTATAATATTTTTAAATATAAAAAAACTTGTCATCCAAATACAAAATGAGAAAGAAAACGATCTTTCTTTCGCTAAAACAGCGCATTGAAATTCAGCAGAAATTAAAAAAAGGTATCTCAATATCTCAAATTGCTGCTCGTTATGGAATTACTGAGAGAACTGTTTACAATATAAAAAAACAGAAAGTACCAATGGGGCAAGGAATAAATCTGGAAAGAAAGCGTAACCAGGCTGTCAAGTATAATAAATTGAACGAACAATTGTTTAAATGGTATCAAGATCGGGAAACATCGGGGGACATACCTACCTATGAGCTACTTAAGAAACAAGCGAAGAAATTCACAAATGATGTTGAAGGACCACCCACGAAAAGTTTTTGTACCTGGTTGGACAAATTTATAAAGCGTCGCAATATTCAACTAGAGACCGAGTTTCATATTTCCCATAAAGAAGTGGATATAGCATTAATTAATTGGTTGCTAAAACAGATAATATCAAAAAATGCAATTTCAGATAAGATGCTTATAGATGAAACACTGAAATTTATGAAGGAGTTTGGTGGACCATTAACACCTATTGGAAAAAAATACTGGCTAAAGAGCTTTAAAATATGTCATAAGATTTTAATAAATTGTATCATTTTGCAAAATCCCGTCGAAAGAATTGATGAGACTAATCAGTCTGTTAAAGATTTAGATGAACAACTATTGAATTGGCTGCTAGAGCGGAAAAAATCGGGAGATACAATTTCATACGCGATGCTTACAGAAAAAATATTTATACTTATAGATCAGTTTGATAAACTATCAAAAGAAATGCAAAGAGAAAGCTGGCTGTTCAGAATTCAGAATCGTTATAGACTGCGGCATATGTTTCAAAAGACTGCGGTTGTACAAAATGTCATCTGAAGAGATAAGGCTAATCAATCTAATGTGAAGAAGTTTATCCAATTATTCTGTCCGCAGTTAGAGGAGGAAAATATTGATGCAGAGAATATTTATAATATGATTGAAACAGACGTTATATGGAAACGTCTTATTCAAAGATTCTTCTTATTAGACGAAACAAAAGTCGCATAAAAACAAATTGACATTGAAAATTTAAAGAAGAATCCTCTAACTGTTATATTTTGTACAAATGTTACTGGTAATAATATACTACCACCCATTTTAGTAAAAGATGAAAATGAATATGAAAATCAAACAATGTCAGAACATTGCGAGAGCAGATTGCTTGTCCCTCATAAATTACAAGAAAATGCCTCAATAGAAGAATCGAAAGATTTCGCATATTGGTACGAATATTTATTTAAGTTACATGTGAAATATCACCAAGAAAAAAAAATGTTACAGGCAAAGTACTTTTACTTGTTGACGATCGCATGCAACGCATTTTCTCGGAAAATATTACGCAAGATAAAGATTTCGAAATACTATTTCTTCCGACAAACGCAGTCTCATTTTTTGAATCACTGTATCCAAAACTTATTGCGGAAATTGATAAAATTTTTCAAGATTATGTTATAAACTTATTTGAAAAGAAATCCTTTTGTGAAGCTAAAGAATTCAACAGAGATTATAATATAGATTATTGTATAACTAGCATTTGCAAACCATGGAAACTCATCGCGCCTGAAAATATAGAAAAGTTATGGAGAAGATTTTTACGACAAGGTCGACAAATACAAGAAGATACTCCGACATTAACTTCTACTAGTTCACAAGATTAGTTAATTATATAATAAGAAAAGATATCGTTTCTAAAGAAATTTTGATAATGAATACTGGAAACCTGAAAGAAAACAAAACGAGAGGATATACTCAAAAATATTTTAGGCCAATTTTTAAGAGTTAATTATTGATATAATAGAAGAAGGTTTCAGACAATGGCTTCAAACGAAGTATCGAACGACGTACTCAACTCTGAGGGAAAAATCGAAGAAGAGAAACTTTAAGAATTGCAGAAACATTTCACTTTTATATATAAAGTTCATATTATGTCATCTCGATGTTCATTTGTTAATATACGTATATAATTTCATATAACCAGGATAATGTTACAGCCTCGTTATAACACACATGATACGTGGTAAATTTTGCGAAATATCGAGGATTCAAAAGAGACCATAGTTTTTCAAAATATTTAAATCACGATCGAGATTGAGCTATCTGTTGGGAACAACGATTTGAAATTACTTTTTTCATCATAATTTTGCGCGTAATGAGAGATGCACTGCCTGGGAGTTTCGGAATTTTTGGAAATATACTTAGAAATCTTTTGAAGAAAATTTTTGAAGAAAACTGGGTTCTCCATGCTCGGAAATGCAACTGATAAAATTGAATTGTGAATGGAACAAGATCGTAGGAATTTGAGGTATTTATTTTTTTTTCTTATTTTGTATAATATTTTTATTTTTTCGTGATATCGTGGGAGATACTATTGATACAATTGATATATATTTTAAGTGAGTATTTCTTATACTAAAGTTTCTCTATGTGGTTAAGTACTTTTATATATACATATATATATTTGTGCATATTGGGACAACAAGGAAGTGCTCGTTTTTTATTTGTCTATAAATCCGAATGATTTCGTTCATTAAATACGATTAGCTTGACATTGCTTTACTTCGATGATTATATGACAAAACTAAACATCTATTTTTTTAAAAATGAAAGAAAAATAAGAAATAGAGAGAAGATTGGTTTATAAATAACAATTAAATAATTATTTAGAATTAATGTTGCAAAGAATAAAGTTTTATTTTTATTGCGTTATTAGAATTTATTTCAACAAGATGAAAAACGTAAATTTCAGCTTGTTTTCTTAGAAAAGTTAAACAAAAAGAAAAGTGTTTATAAGCTAAAACTAGATTAAATTATTTTATGTAGGTTGTTCAAAAAATGCCATTTATACGAAAAAAATTATATAAATTAAATATGCTCATGCGTGCACGGTTCACCAATATCTGATGATGAATTGAGAATAAAAATTGTACAAGTTCATCAAGAATATCTAAAAGCTGGACATATAGTACTTTCTCTCTCTCTCTCTCTCTCTCTCTCTCTCTCTCTC
>NW_021848729.1:190773-204629 GCF_003651465.1 Formica exsecta
CAGGAATTTTTATCGAATAAGAGAAATTTTAAACGTAATAGATCTAATTGGAACTGCATGCAGATGAAACCGGGCAATTAAGAGAAGGACTTATAAAGTAGCAACATCAAATTCTTTATGATATATCGACGCACATTTAAAACTGTCAAAGTAATTAATAATTTTTTTTCGTTATTTCTACTAATGCAAATTTTTCCTTCATTATTATCTTTTTCACACAATTTATTTATAGATTATTCACACAGTTTCATACACTTTTACACGATTATTTATAATTATTTATAGATATAATCAACTTATATTCCATTTTATAGATGGGGTTTTGTGATGGTTGCATTGATGGATATTCCAGGTTGATAGTATATTTATATTTAGTATATAAAACATCCCTATTTAAGCAGAATCTGTCATCAAATTCTTTACGACAGTCAGGTACGGTCAGATCATGGATATGAAAACCTTTTTGTGGCTGTTTTAATGAACTCAATTTGCGCTTTGCATAGAGAAAACCATACAACTGCCAAGTCTGTTCATAATCAAAGAAAGATTATGGGTGGATGTCTCTCTTTCAAGAAGTATATGATTCACAATTTAAAATTATATTCTTTAGAAGTTTATTAGATGAAAACTTTATTAGGTGAAAACATCACGCACAGGTTTTGTGTACAATATATTTATACAAATGTTATTAATAAAAAGCTATAATCATTTCAATCTGCATGGAATGTTCATGTTGATAGTCTGAGAACAGAAAAAAATAAGTCTCCACGGCAACTATGGTTGGAAGGAATATTGAAAAATTACAGTACGATTACCACAGCAGTGCATGATATTTTCGATACCGATATGACTTCATGTGAAAAGCTTTCTGAGCCTTTACAAATTTTAGGAGTCGACTTTTCTCTTTCTATTATAAATAACATGAGTCTCCTTTTTTCATATTTTATTACGATATTACAAATAAGTGAGGAATAAAAATTGCATCTAGAAAATATTATTAGTTTGGAAGAAAAATGTAATAAAGAAAAATATATACTATGTGTATATTTATTAAATTCTTAATATACTATAATTTTATGTAAGTTAATGTACACGAATATAATAATTTTTAATTTTAATAGACTTAGCTTTGTGCTATTATTTGATATGGTATATTTCAATATTTGAACGCAACTACATTCTCAATATATGAATGAAATAAACTTTTTTAATTTTGCTTTATAAGTGGATACTGTTATTCGAAAAAATTTGAAGAATTTACTGGTCTTGTGCAACAAAATTGTTCTCTATGTTGTTATATATTTTACTACAATACATTATCATGATAAACCACAATGAGAGAATTAATAAAAAATATTATTTTTTAAGATAAAATTTTGATAACATTTGATATAATTTTAAATAATTTTTATTATGTTTCTATATAATTATGTTTCTATATAAAAATTAAAAAATAAAACAACGTTCCTTATCAATGCAAATAAAAAATGTAGAATAAAAATTTTGTCATACAATGCTTTTTTTCGAGAAAATTCACTTTAGAGATTTATCGAATACATATGCATTTGATTAACAATAGAATCTGCTACTATACATGATAATTTATGTTTGCATTTGTGAACAATTAAACAGTGATAAATAGTCAGTACGCTTTTTTAATTCACCGAGCAATATTTTGTGACGAAGAAATTAATATTTTCAGCAATTTATGATTTAATGATATAAGATCATTATTGAAATTTATTGTATTATTTTAACTTATATGTATTAAAGCATGACATCGTCTATAAATATGATCAGAAATGTGTATAGCAAGATCCGATCCTTATTAATAATTTCTTAATAACTATGTAATCTTGATATTTTAACAAAAAATACATATTTAATCTCTAAGTTATTATAATAAGAACAATTGTTAGAATTATAATTGTAAACCTATTTACTTTTTAACATTGTAATAAAACAATACTTATTAAACAAAAATCAAAATAGATTTTTTACACCCAGAATTATGTGTATATATTTTCTTAGAATTATATATATGTATGAAGTTAATATTATAATGTACGAGCTGAATAACAAATATTAAAATTAATACTAGAACGATAAAATAGAATAAATTGGAAAATAAAGAAAACAAAAATCTTGTCAATTCTAATTACCATTTAAATTAAGCTAATAAACATTTTGCCAATATTAAATAAAATTAACTGAAAATTGCCAAATGGTAAAAAAAATTGCAAAGAAATTAATAAAATAAATTAGCATTATTTTATCAATATGTATATGTATATGTATGTGCAAGATTTTAAATATTTAAATTTTTAATTAGATAATGACATTTAAATATTAATACATTATATATTTCTCGTGATTTCCTCGATATTTAAACATATTCAAGTCATTCTTCAGGTCATCATAATTTGCATATATTTTTGGCCATGTTATAGTATTAGTACATGTATTAAACATAGGTCTTTGACTATCCGACTGTCATTAAATTTTATATCAATATTGGCATAAGGAAAGACCCAGTAATTAAAAATATAAAATTTGTCAATTTGTCTTTGTCAAGATAGTGAATATACATGATAAAATCATGTAATATATTAGTAATATATTATCTTTTTTTTCATTCGTTAGGCGAAGATCAATTACTAAGCAATTGACGATTTTTGTAGCAATGGGGATCTGCATATTTAAAAGAACATCAAAATCGCTATTATTCTAGAAGTTAGCATATTTTTCTAGTGATACACCTAACCGAATTTTTACAATCATTTCTTTTGGTTTCTTTATTAAAATTTCTGTGGCAATAATTTTTAATTGTTCTGACAATTTTCTGTGGCAATAATTCTTAATTGTTCTGACAATGTCTTGGAACTTGATCTCGCAAAAAATTGATTTGTTTGCCGCTCTCACAATGAATAACTCTCTCGCGATAGTGAACGTACTGAAAGATTATGGGTGGATGTCTGTCTTTCAAGAAGTATATGATTCACAATTTAAAATTATATTCTTTAGAAGTTTATTAGATGAAAACTTTATTAGGTGAAAACATCACGCACAGGTTTTGTGTACAATATATTTATACAAATGTTATTAATAAAAAGCTATAATCATTTCAATCTGCATGGAATGTTCATGTTGATAGTCTGAGAACAGAAAAAAATAAGTCTCCACGGCAACTATGGTTGGAAGGAATATTGAAAAATTACAGTACGATTACCACAGCAGTGCATGATATTTTCGATACCGATATGACTTCATGTGAAAAGCTTTCTGAGCCTTTACAAATTTTAGGAGTCGACTTTTCTCTTTCTATTATAAATAACATGAGTCTCCTTTTTTCATATTTTATTACGATATTACAAATAAGTGAGGAATAAAAATTGCATCTAGAAAATATTATTAGTTTGGAAGAAAAATGTAATAAAGAAAAATATATACTATGTGTATATTTATTAAATTCTTAATATACTATAATTTTATGTAAGTTAATGTACACGAATATAATAATTTTTAATTTTAATAGACTTAGCTTTGTGCTATTATTTGATATGGTATATTTCAATATTTGAACGCAACTACATTCTCAATATATGAATGAAATAAACTTTTTTAATTTTGCTTTATAAGTGGATACTGTTATTCGAAAAAATTTGAAGAATTTACTGGTCTTGTGCAACAAAATTGTTCTCTATGTTGTTATATATTTTACTACAATACATTATCATGATAAACCACAATGAGAGAATTAATAAAAAATATTATTTTTTAAGATAAAATTTTGATAACATTTGATATAATTTTAAATAATTTTTATTATGTTTCTATATAATTATGTTTCTATATAAAAATTAAAAAATAAAACAACGTTCCTTATCAATGCAAATAAAAAATGTAGAATAAAAATTTTGTCATACAATGCTTTTTTTCGAGAAAATTCACTTTAGAGATTTATCGAATACATATGCATTTGATTAACAATAGAATCTGCTACTATACATGATAATTTATGTTTGCATTTGTGAACAATTAAACAGTGATAAATAGTCAGTACGCTTTTTTAATTCACCGAGCAATATTTTGTGACGAAGAAATTAATATTTTCAGCAATTTATGATTTAATGATATAAGATCATTATTGAAATTTATTGTATTATTTTAACTTATATGTATTAAAGCATGACATCGTCTATAAATATGATCAGAAATGTGTATAGCAAGATCCGATCCTTATTAATAATTTCTTAATAACTATGTAATCTTGATATTTTAACAAAAAATACATATTTAATCTCTAAGTTATTATAATAAGAACAATTGTTAGAATTATAATTGTAAACCTATTTACTTTTTAACATTGTAATAAAACAATACTTATTAAACAAAAATCAAAATAGATTTTTTACACCCAGAATTATGTGTATATATTTTCTTAGAATTATATATATGTATGAAGTTAATATTATAATGTACGAGCTGAATAACAAATATTAAAATTAATACTAGAACGATAAAATAGAATAAATTGGAAAATAAAGAAAACAAAAATCTTGTCAATTCTAATTACCATTTAAATTAAGCTAATAAACATTTTGCCAATATTAAATAAAATTAACTGAAAATTGCCAAATGGTAAAAAAAATTGCAAAGAAATTAATAAAATAAATTAGCATTATTTTATCAATATGTATATGTATATGTATGTGCAAGATTTTAAATATTTAAATTTTTAATTAGATAATGACATTTAAATATTAATACATTATATATTTCTCGTGATTTCCTCGATATTTAAACATATTCAAGTCATTCTTCAGGTCATCATAATTTGCATATATTTTTGGCCATGTTATAGTATTAGTACATGTATTAAACATAGGTCTTTGACTATCCGACTGTCATTAAATTTTATATCAATATTGGCATAAGGAAAGACCCAGTAATTAAAAATATAAAATTTGTCAATTTGTCTTTGTCAAGATAGTGAATATACATGATAAAATCATGTAATATATTAGTAATATATTATCTTTTTTTTCATTCGTTAGGCGAAGATCAATTACTAAGCAATTGACGATTTTTGTAGCAATGGGGATCTGCATATTTAAAAGAACATCAAAATCGCTATTATTCTAGAAGTTAGCATATTTTTCTAGTGATACACCTAACCGAATTTTTACAATCATTTCTTTTGGTTTCTTTATTAAAATTTCTGTGGCAATAATTTTTAATTGTTCTGACAATTTTCTGTGGCAATAATTCTTAATTGTTCTGACAATGTCTTGGAACTTGATCTCGCAAAAAATTGATTTGTTTGCCGCTCTCACAATGAATAACTCTCTCGCGATAGTGAACGTACTTCGTTACGTGAGAGACCATCAACAGAAGCTTTCTACAGCTTGCCGAACGCATAACGCACCACGCAATGCTGCCACATGCGTGTCGCATGTACGAGAGCCGGAACATATTGATTTTTTTTACCGCGTCTCGTACGTCTCGCTTCTGTGCTCCATATTATACATAAGTTTTACGAAATTCTGACGGAGTTATTCGTATTTAATTAAGATAGGAACAAGATATATACACACACACACAGAAGCACGAGTTACTGGTACAAGGTGAATGTGATATGTGAGAATATTATTCGCTACAAGTATTTATTTTCACGCTGTTATCGCGATTCGAACTTAATTAAATTTCATATTTATTGTTAGATTTTATGTATATAGTAGATAAAAAATATGAAAATGTAACTATTTTTTTTTATAGATTAAAAGCCATTTTTTTTTGCTAAAATAATTTTAAATGTAAAATGTTTAAGATTTGGACAGAATTATCATGTAATTAAAAAATGTATTACGCCATTTCTCCGTATTTTTCACAATTTGAATTATTTTATAGTTAATCAACGCATAATACATGAGAAAAATATTATTATAGCTCCATGTCTGTATCCAATCAATCTTTTCCTTTTTTCTATATTTCTAATTAGTGAACAATATGAAGTATACGTCAGGAATTCAAGTTGAATCTTTGACTGCTCAAAATCTCGGCGGAAATTGTTACGCGAAAATGAGAACACTTGATTGAAAATAACGATCAATCCTGTCAACGTGTTGCACGTGTTGTATTTATCAACACGCTTTAGCTACGACCTTTGTTTGTGTGGATCTTTTTTTTTTACATCTACCTGCAAAAGAGGTCTAGAGTTAACGGGTTATATTGTCTTATTAATGACATTAACGTAACGGTGCTACATTAAGAAGTGTCGACGACTCTTTGTGGCGGAAAGAGAGAGAAACTGTAATCTCGAAAATTCTCGCTCTTCGAGTTCAATCAAAAGCAGGAAATCTGAGAACCGTATAAATCATTTTTCATTTTGACATGAACTACGGAGATGATTTCACGAATGTAGTTTTTACCATGTCATCTGTTCTGAAATGTCATACGTTTTGAACGTTCTTCGGAACCTACTTTTCGTGAGATGAAATCTTATTACGTATGATAAATAATAGTAAATTTAATGGCAATATTGTACTACGCTATCACGATAATAATGTTATCTTCTTTGTTTAAAGCCTCCGAACAAAAGAAAAAAATGCATTCTCGCGGGAAATATTTATGTTTGTTTATATCAGCACGATTTATCGTTAAAAATACGTTTCACTTGGCTTATATAGAGACGTACACGATGCTTAAGACGGCATGGAAAAACGTTCGAGACGCAGAGAACGCATGGCGTAATAAATCTAACTCGAATCGCTCGTAAGCGTATGGGATACGCGACGGCGTATTGTGGTCACTCTCGCGACGCAGTCAGCATATCGTAAAATAAAATTTGTAGCGCCGTGTGTCACATCGACGTGGATGTAATTGTGACGAGTGTGTATCGTAAACATTACACACGTGTAACTAACGCTCGACAACCGCGACGCAAATGAAATATGATTTAAGATCGAATCGTCTCCCGTAACAGACCTCTGTCTCTCTCATATCTCTCATATCTCTTGATATCTCTATTACATTTCGATCTCTTTATTACATTATCGTAGTTCAATTATAATTTATGAAACTTGGAAGTGATCGCATAGAGAGCGAAGTTTATTAAGGGGTCTTCCTAGTTTGACGCTCTGAAAAAAAGGCGATATTTAGGAATTTTTTTAAAGAAAAGTATAAAATATATTAATTCCAAACTTTCCACGTTTATTAAGTAATATTTCAAGTATATCCTGAAATTTTTTCAAATAAAAATATTTGTTTGTTTCGGAGTTATGATAGTCCAACCAGGGTGCCTAAAAAAAAATTGTTGTTCATGGCGGATATGATTCTAGCCCGTTGTAGTCATATGAAATAAAAAAACCAAAAAGATTCTTAATCTGTATGAGTGTGGCTATCGCGTGAACTAAAATTTAAAAAAATTGAAAAATAAAATGGCAGCGTCTCAAAAAAAAAAAAATTTTTATTTTTCACCAAAAAATTGGTTAGTTTTGTAAGTCGCAAAATTTAAATTTTGCAAATATCGATTCAATTCTATTTCACACGATAACCACACTCATACAGATTAAGAATCTTTTTGGTTTATTTTATTTCAGATGACTATAACGGCTGGAATCATGTCCGCTATTTTTAACAATATTTTTTTAGACACCCTGGTTGGACTATTATAACTCTGAAATAAACAAATATTTTTGTTTGAAAAAAATTTAGGATATACTTGAAATGTTATTTAATAAACGCGCAAAGTTTAGAATTGATATGTTTTATACTTCTCTTTAAAAAAATTTCCCAAAAACCGCCTTATTTTCAGAGTGTCAAACTAGGAAGACCCCTTAATTATCAGAAACGTTTTTTCTAAAAGTTCAGAAGAGTCTGAAAATTCAGACAGTGTGTCTGCAAAATGTTATATGTAGCTTCGAGACTTGAGATTCTTTTTTTAGGATCGACAATGTGTTCTCCTCTCGACGGGAGAACGCCTTCTTTACGGTACAGTTTCAGAATGAAACCACGCGCCTCCTCCTTGAAAACAAAATATCGTTCGCGCGACTAATCGCACGCGACGCCGCTTGCATCCCGAACCGGAATCATCAAGCCGCCGATGATCAATGTACCACATATAACTGGCACGGTAATCGTGGGTGGTCCAACACGAAAGCGCATTACGATCGTTCCTCTCCGAATAGGAAGAGGAACACCGCGGCGCCGCGTCGTTTCCACGGCCGAAACAAATACTTTTATTTGAAAAAATTTCAGGATATACTTGAAATGTTACTTAATAAACGTGGAAAGTTTCGAATTAATATGTTTCATACTTTTCTTTAAAAAAATTCCCAAAAATCGCCTTTATTTTCAGAGCATCAAACTAGGAAGACCCCTTAAAAGAAATAATAACCCCGAATAATTCACAAAAGCTGGAATATCCGTCTGGGAATATTGCGAATAATAGAATCGAAATTCTCATTTAATGACAAATGATAGTTGCTTTGCTATTTGATACTTCCTACGCATCGTACCTTATACTTTTCTCGTTACGGACACGACGTCGTGTGTCTCGATTCACACGAGTCTCCCGATGCATCCGAAAGAGCGGGAGGGGACTGCGTGATGGCTAGTCAGCGGTCATTCCCGGACACGAATCTACCTTCGCAATTTATTTCCCGCGCGCAATTCTCGAAAAGGATGATCGTCGTGTCTCGTCTCCGCGTCTGGCAAGAAAATCGCGGCCAACGTACAGGAGAATGCCGGCGTCTCGTGAATGGCGGAACGTAAAGCTGAATGAAGAAGGTGAAGAAGGGTGAGGAGATTGGGGCGGAGGAGGCAGAGGAGGAAGAAGAAGAAGAAGAGAAGAAGACGAAAGAGAGGAGTCTCCACCTTCATTCGAGCGGTCACATAACGTGACGTGTGAGCGATGCTTACTCTCCCACAACGACGAGCGGTAGTAGATGATGCTATAATGGTTGGGAGTCGGACATGTGAGCGCGCGCGGACAGGAAGTCCAGGTTGCCTACGTACGAAGACGCGAGGAGTCACGCGGATCTTCGCATGGGGGCCCTGCAAACCTCTCCTACGTGTCACGCAACTCATTCACGAGCTTTTCCACGTTGCATTAAGCTCCATTACCTGGCCGCGCGAGTAGCGACTGCTCACACCGGTATCATACACGGTGCGTGCATACATACGCTTTTCCGTTTTGAAAAATTAATTGCCCGCATGATATCCGCGAGGAGGAGCGTGAGGCGCGCCTCGCGTTATTCCATTTTAAACGCCGGGTGAGTTAATATTCGTAATCGTCAGTTCTAACGCACGTATCCGCTGCGTATCTCCGCAAAAGTCATTAACGTAATGGCACTCTTGCCGCACTTAACAGGCACGCGCTACCTGGAAATTCAGTATTTATTGCGGACGTAAATCTAATCGAGAATCAGTATCGCTCGCTATTTAATATAAATTGTTTTACTAGACAAATGTTACTTGTTGCAATAACAATTTATAAGCAAGATATGATGAAAAAATGAGATATGAAAGACATTTTTTTTTTTTTTTTGGAATTATTTAATATTAGTAACATTTGATTTTTTATTCTTTTACAATGATATTCTTTTGAAACGAATCAAAGATAATGTTAAGAAGAATTATATTCTCGCTATTACCAGTGACTCATATTTTTTTATCGAGCCGTTCTATAAACATTGAAAGGCGCGCCTCTGCGTTGAGTAATACCTAGTAAATACCTTACGTCATTAGATCGCACAGGATGTGAGATTTGTGAAATGGCAAATATTAGTTTCGGAACATCGTCATCGATCACCCGCGATCCCGTCTTGCGTATGTGTCGTTCACCCGCCGAGAGGAAATAGCGACGCGTTGCGTAAGCGAGCGCATTATCGTCGTTACGCGACGGGTTACAATTTCATTCACCAAGTGCCCATCTCCCCTCTCGCTCGCTCGCTCGCTCGCGTTCACTTTCTCCAGACGGGTTTCCGTCGGGGAGCCTGTCCCCCGATCCCCTCGGCTTCCTTTATTCCTCCCCCCTCTTCCCCCCTCCTCTATCTCCTCCATCATTTTGGTCCCTGTCGCGCCGTGGCGGAGGACGACTCGGCGACGCGCGGTGCCCTTGCCGGCGATTGTTACGTCAGAAAAAAGCCGTCGCGGGCAAAAAGCGTGGATAATTTAAATTACATTTCTCATCATAACCCGCGAGCCGGTTAAACCAACACCGGCTTTTTGCCCCGTTGCACCGCGAGTCGGCTCGAGCGAATGGGCGCCCGCCTGCCACGCCGAGGTGATTCCGCCGCTTCTGTCCTTCTCTGTCTCTTTGTCCTTCGCTGCTCCTCTCGCGTCTACCCCTCCTCTACTCACCCCTGTCTTTCGTACCATCTGTCCTTGCTCTCTCACCTGCGTCTTACACGCTAAACCGCATTGACGGCTGACTAGCGGTTTACCATCGTTTGTGAAAATTGAAATTTTCCTTTGTCTCTTTCGATCGAGGAATATTCAAGAGGGAGAGGGGGGTGAGACTGTCGCCGCAAGTCTTCCTTGCCAAAAATTCTACAGCACTCGGATACTTGGAGAGCGATAAATTTAGTTCTCCAGAAACCACGAAAAATGTAACTAGACTAATGCTGAGAGATGATAGAGCGCACGTTTAATGAATCCCTTCGGTAAAAATTGTCGTAAATTATTACGCGATATGTTTAGCGTTTCGTTGCTTTTTCATCGCCCCGAGTCCTCAGCGGGGATCCCTGAAAGCGGGTTCCGGTAACTCGGATAGTTCGTGCGGAGAGCGACTCAAGTTAGCGAGCCCGGTCGTCGCCGTCGTCGTCCACCACGACCGGTAGCCTCCTGGGGACCTCGTTATCGGTACGATGTTGATATATGGCGTGCATTGCTCCTCCATCCACGCCCTCCGCGCGCGTCTCCTTGCCGCGCGGCGAGAGAGCTGTTCTTGTTACACGTAACGCCGAGGCCTCTTCGGGATATTCAGGCCCCATTGTTCGGACCGCCCTCTGTGGTGGAGGCCGACGCCGCTCGTTCATGAGATACTGTCTTATTATAAGGCGGCGATATCAAGACTCCCTCGTCTCACACTTGTAGACACGCCGCAACATTCTTTATTTTCTATAACAGCCGAAAAACAAAATTCGATTGATCTATTAAAGTCTCTAATATCTCGAAATTTCTTGTCTTGAAAAATTCTACTGTCCTTAGCAAACAAGATCTTTTGAATATTGTTGTAATAATTTCGATAATTTTATTAAATAATAGAGATATAAATGGGTTAATAAATGTTTCTTACGCGTAGCAACAATTTAAAAAAGGCTCTTGTGGCCATTTTTATTATTTATTTATGAAATATGACTTTTTTCTATATAATTGCTAAATTAAAGCGGGTATCAAAACTCTTTATCTTAATGTCGCTAGTTTTAGATATTTATGCGCGATGAAACTTAAACCGCTTTCATACTGAATCGTCAATCATTATATAGATGTTCCGAGCATGAATGTTATAACGTATAGAACGAGGGGAAAAAGACTATACTAGAGGTAATAACAGCAACGAGAGAGAGAGACAGCGTGAATCGCGTCTCATGAATAATGCAGCAGCCGGACAGATTTATTAATTGCACGATACAGGAGCTCTGATATTCCCGCGAACATGCAGATCTGCTCGCAAACGCATCACATTCCGCATTATTCCCCGTGCCATTTCTCGACTGTATTGGACATTAAGTGCAATATATATCTGCCTTGGGAAGTAAGGAAAAGCGTGTTTCTTGAGTCAGATAAGAGCTTTAGCGCCATTGCGCCACATAATCGTAAAGTGCCGTACTATTTTTTATTCCGACCGCGGTTTGTTTCTTTATTTTATAGATGCAACTTTAGATAAAAATGTTGTCTGGTATCGGTATTTTTCAGTCATGAAACTTATCAAGATCACGATAATCGGCATTTCCATAAAGAACTTGCCGTTATACAAAGTCTTGTGAACAAAGCATAATAACGCTTCTGTTATCGTAAAACTGAAGAGAAAGATGAGAATAGTCATGTATATTAATATCAACTATTAATATCAGCTTATACGGCAAAAGGTATAAATATTAAAAAAAATAGCAAAGTTCTTAACGAAAGTTCAGTTTAACATGTAAGAAATAATCTAAAAACATTCGTATAAAGAGCTTTCTCGCCTATTTTAAATAATAAATAATAATAAATAATAAATAAATAATAAAAAAGTAAAAAAATGAATAATAAATATTAAATAATAAATAAAGTTAAAATAAGAGGTGTAGTAAATTGAGAGATTTATACATTAATATATATCCATGGGATGGATAAAAGAATTTTTGATATTTACGCGTTGAGGGAGAAAAAAAAAGGAGTCTACAACACTGGAGATAATTTCCCGAATGTTGGAAAATGTCGGCATTTTTGCGACTGCTTCTGGCAGTCTTCGAGATGCACGTATACCTCCGATTGCCTCGCCGAGGGACAATTGTAGGGCTTATATGGCGGGCGCGCGCGCGATCCGACATAAATCAAAGAGCTAATATACTGCGAGGCCCCGATAATGTGCAGCCGGCGCGGCGGAGGTTCTTTTTATCGGCGACGTAAGACAATACGCATTTACATACGCGCGAGAGAAAAGGGCATTACATACGCTCGCGTTAGCGCGGTCTGTGTGAGAGAGGAGGTATCTCGTCCTTTCTCTTTCTCTCTCATTCGGGCTCGCTTCTTCCGTTCGCCGCGCCGATCCTCCACGTTCCGCCGTTGCATCGCGGCTCTCGAAATGGCATATGGTATAGCTTATTGGAGCGAAGGCCGCGCCAGCGCAGCAATTACCGTGCTTTTGCCCGCCGGCTTCTGCGGATGCACTTCGACGAGGCTCGGCCTCGCGCGTCCCTTTTCTCTCCCCGGATGCAGCTCCTCAAACGCTCCTCTCGTTCTCCTTCAATGTTGCGTGCGAACGGCGAAAGTGTGCCATAAATGCATTCGTTTTTCGTTTAACGAAAAACAATGATTGAGCATAAAATCGTTGGATATCTTTGATATCTATATTTCGGATGTAGTCTGCTCAGAATATGAATTAATAATGATATCTTCTTTTTTTTTCTTAATATTTTTGGGATTATTCAATATTTATCAATTTTTTTTTTTTTTTTTTTTTTTTAAAAAAGTGGTACGACCTCTCTGCAGTTCTGTAGAAAATGTAAAATTCATAATCGAATATGTCATTAATATGCAATCTTTTACTTGTCGGAAAAGCTATAGCTAAAAAGAAAGCGTGTCTCGAACGAAAACATTCCATAGATTAGCATGCTACAACATCGTATCGCTTGGGAACGCCAAGCTGCACAATCTCGTTTCCTGCGCCTGTTATTAATGTCTGGGAGAGTATCGAGCCTCAGATATCCCGTATATGAATGGTCTCGCGCTGGTTACTTTTTAATAGCAATCGTGTTTACATAATTCGCGAACCTACTCGCACACTTCATGAAG
Source organism: Formica exsecta (assembly GCF_003651465.1). Lineage (NCBI taxonomy): Eukaryota > Metazoa > Arthropoda > Insecta > Hymenoptera > Formicidae > Formica > Formica exsecta. The sequence continues at coordinate 204,277 of NW_021848729.1, forward strand.
CGTTTGTCAGAGTTTATTCTCTTTGTAATACAAACGCACCTATTAAGCGCGAAAGGATTAACGCACTGGTAAAACGACCGACCGCTTTCCAACGGTGTAAATCAAAAAATCCAAGAAGACAATTTCGCGCGGAGAGATTCGCTCGCGTAAAAGTATCGATCACGACGAGCGAGCGATAGAGAAAGAGAGAGTCGGGTGCGTAAACACGCGATAAAAATAATCCTACCTATTCGCTACCGGTTATACCTATGCGACCAACGATCACGACGACGACGAGGCCCGCAGGCGAGGACTACGGGTTGCGACCCCAATCGTATTCGGATTCCGCTTTGCGCAGGTGTGCGTGATCATTA
>NW_021848729.1:207523-210676 GCF_003651465.1 Formica exsecta
TTTTAAGTATACGATATTTATTTGATGACGATAATACAAGCGAGAATCGCGTCGGCATTCTTCCTAGACGATTGATTAAATGCGGTCCTGATTAACATCCTGCCAAAGAAGGAATCGCGGAAAGGAAGAATTGCAAGAAGCTACGGGCGGAACTCGTGTCTCAGAAGGGTTAACGAACGTCCCCTCGAACCGCGTTTGTACATAATGCAGGGAGAGGAAGAGAGAGAGAGAGAGAGAAAGAGAGATGGAGAGAAAGCGTGCGGCGGTCGGATCGAAAGCAAGAGGAGGAAGAGAGGGAGACTCGCGGTTTACGGGGACCGCGGGTTGACGTAGAAGAATTTAGGGGCGACGGCAAGAGCAAAGGCCCAGTTCGCGAGCGGCCAAGTCCCTTTGAAGTCTAAAAACAATGGCATTGTCTCTTCAGTCTAGCGAAAGGCCGCGTCCCTCTCTTTTTCTCAGTCTTCCCATCTCCTTCTTTGCGGTCCTGCTTTTTAGATCCTTTCCCTCCGCTCTCAGTCCGCGGGGCCGAGAGGCCGTGATCGGTAAGGGTAATCGAGTCAATTTATACTTTTCATTTACATCGTACACTCTGGATAATACTCGAGATTTATACAAATTTTTGTATTATACGATCTCCTCGCCATTTGATATTCTCTGACATAATTCTAAGCTTGTGAAAAATTGTATACCATTCGCGAAATAATAAACTTTTTTCTTCAAAAAGTAACTATTAATTATCGTGTGCCTTAAATACGTAATGCACGTCTTCATCTTATAACAGGGACGAATATAAGTGTGCCATTAACTACCGAATTCCAGGACGCATCTGCGCTACGCAGGTGCACGCGGAGTTGCGAATCTCTCTTTCTGCGTTCGGGGATGTAGAAGGGTACGGAGTTTTCGTAGCCGAAGGGCCACGCGATCCGTAAGGGCAATTGGTGGCCAATTTACATTTTTTCATTTACATGGCCGGTACCGCGAAACGTTTCGAGACAAGATCGTCCTGTATCGCTCTGGTTACTGCCTCTGGCGGGACGAGAGACTGAACGAGCGTGGATGCTGACAAACGACGCGTCCTACCGATTGGAGGCAGAAACCCGGGGCCCCCGGTCGTTATTTCGGCGCGGCTTCCAGGAGCAGGGAATATGTGGATTCGGCATGTCCGTCCGTCCGTCCGTCCGTCCGTCCGTCGTGCGGCGGTCGGATCGAAAGCAAGAGGAGGAAGAGAGGGAGACTCGCGGTTTACGGGGACCGCGGGTTGACGTAGAAGAATTTAGGGGCGACGGCAAGAGCAAAGGCCCAGTTCGCGAGCGGCCAAGTCCCTTTGAAGTCTAAAAACAATGGCATTGTCTCTTCAGTCTAGCGAAAGGCCGCGTCCCTCTCTTTTTCTCAGTCTTCCCATCTCCTTCTTTGCGGTCCTGCTTTTTAGATCCTTTCCCTCCGCTCTCAGTCCGCGGGGCCGAGAGGCCGTGATCGGTAAGGGTAATCGAGTCAATTTATACTTTTCATTTACATCGTACACTCTGGATAATACTCGAGATTTATACAAATTTTTGTATTATACGATCTCCTCGCCATTTGATATTCTCTGACATAATTCTAAGCTTGTGAAAAATTGTATACCATTCGCGAAATAATAAACTTTTTTCTTCAAAAAGTAACTATTAATTATCGTGTGCCTTAAATACGTAATGCACGTCTTCATCTTATAACAGGGACGAATATAAGTGTGCCATTAACTACCGAATTCCAGGACGCATCTGCGCTACGCAGGTGCACGCGGAGTTGCGAATCTCTCTTTCTGCGTTCGGGGATGTAGAAGGGTACGGAGTTTTCGTAGCCGAAGGGCCACGCGATCCGTAAGGGCAATTGGTGGCCAATTTACATTTTTTCATTTACATGGCCGGTACCGCGAAACGTTTCGAGACAAGATCGTCCTGTATCGCTCTGGTTACTGCCTCTGGCGGGACGAGAGACTGAACGAGCGTGGATGCTGACAAACGACGCGTCCTACCGATTGGAGGCAGAAACCCGGGGCCCCCGGTCGTTATTTCGGCGCGGCTTCCAGGAGCAGGGAATATGTGGATTCGGCATGTCCGTCCGTCCGTCCGTCCGTCCGTCCGTCGTGGTAGCCAGACCGAGGCTATTAGGCTCGCATAAGAGCGTTCTCCTTTTGTCACGGTCGGAATTTATTCGTCTCGATTCGGCGGAATCTTCCTCTCCTCGTCAAAAAAGAAGCCGACCTGTCACGGAGTCCCAGACGATATACTCCTCTCTCCCGCCCTTTTGCTATCTTCCCGTTTCGCCGAGGATTTCGAATTCCCAATACACTCGCCTCGTGAATTGGCCTCTGCGCACTCAATGTCACTCGTCGATCCCGAAGATGTACGATATTTCGAACATAAATAGAATCGCAGTCGATTCGGTGTAATCATGGAGTGCGATCTGTATAGGGATGTATTGTGTAGGTAAAGGAAAAAGTTAAAAGATTGTTTTAAATCAGTTTTTTTAATTTTATCTCAAACAAATAATTTTTATCGTCATCTTGAGCAATATTTTCGCCGGTATCAATAAAAAATATTATAATTACAAATTTGTAATTTATTAAGAAGTTTACTTGTATCATAATTTTTTTTCTTCGGAAAGGAAGAATCAAATTAATGAGTACAAAATTTTATTTTTTGAAAACAATACGCTCTTTATATGTACATTTGATTTCGAGCTTAAGAGATTGTTGGAAAACACCATTAATTCTTACAATCAGTTACAATATTTTTTATCGTCGTCACAGATTTGTAGATTTAATTTTAACGAAGATGGAATTCTCATATATGGGTTCGAAGCGATAGTGGTGCAAATTATAACACCAGTCCATGATCCGCTGTGAGATCCTCACGTTCCATAAGAAAGAGAGAGAGAGTTTGCACAAAACATGCCGTGCATAAAAAAACCATACGTCTCTCCGTCGTCGGCGCACGGAATAAGCGCCGCGCTCGCGATCCAATTAAGAAAGCGCGACTCGAGCGCATCGCGGCGGTGCCTTCGTTTCGCCTCTTAAGGAACTGGCCGCAATTAATGAGCGCTCCGGATGGAAATCGAATTGAGAAATTCCGGCGGCGCGCACCTTGGGCCTTTCTGGCGCGGGGGGGGGGG
>NW_021848729.1:213475-215022 GCF_003651465.1 Formica exsecta
GTAGGGGGAGGGGAAGGAGAGGGCCTGAGGGCACCCGGCCTCCGGGTTGGACCTACGGAGAGTGCGTATATACGTACGGTAGCACGAAAACATTTATCGAACGACACCGCTCTCCAGTCCCTCCTCACCCTCGCTCCCTCTTTATTGATCGTCGCAATTAACGGAGCGCGTCTCATTAATTGTGCCACCGGACCTTAATTAGGAATCATCAATTCGCGAAGTCCGGCGCTTTTACGCGGTAACTCTCGTCGTATATGATTAACGCCGGATGGCGGGCGAAGAAACTTGAAACTGCGTTTGCGTGTCGTAAATATATAGATTCTAGGGGAAGTTGTATTTGTGGATGGTTGAATTTATAAGTGTTGTACGAATATCTAAATGGCTAAATCCAGTTTCAACAATCATTTACAAGATTATTTTTCTGCAGTTAATAAAACGCTACTTTATACATCTGCATTAAAAGTAAAATTACAAGATATGCGAAGCATTAAAGATTGATAATAAACATGACTAGAAATCTTATTGTTAGAAGAAAATATTTTAAGATAAAATATGAATTGTCGGGAAAAAAAACTTATTAACTTATGCGTTTAAATAATTAATTTTACACATGGGAAAAGGGGAAAGGAGGATGAGAGAGAGAGAGAGAGAGAGAAGAAAAAAAATATTTGCGTTATGATAGTGATATAATAAATGCTTGAAACTCGAAGGGGCTTTTTCTTTTCATCTCTGGCGGATTTACATCTTCTGGCTTTCGTGACTCGAGAATCAGCAAGACTGCCGAGCACATGCGTACGGTCATGCTCGCCGCGTGAGTCCGTGCGTGTGATTTCTCCAGAATATCCCTCTCCGCATGTCTGCGCTTTTTCCCGTTCTTCACGATTTATATTAACCGAGAGTATTTATAGGGACGTATTAATCGCTATCGCTTGTTTAATAAAGTTACGGCATGTTCACTCGAGCCCGATTCATTTTGTTCTCGAAATTAGCACCGTCGGCAGCCACGACGCAAAGAGTCCCGTGCGGATATTGGAAACAGCGAAGATAAAATAATATTAATAAGTGGCACATATCAAGCGTAGTTTTCGCAGGAGAAACTGAGGTAGCTAAGCATAGAGAGCTTCATGGGGAGAGATGAGAAATACATTTTTATGTACATGCAATGTGCGTCTGGCTACATATTGACTCGCGCTACTTTCTCATTTACGTTTATTTAAGGACTTGTAATTAGTTTTTTTTTTTCTCTAACTTTTTTATATTTCAAAAAAAAAAGATAGAAAAAAATGCTTAATATAGCAAAATATAGTAAGCCTTTTTCGTTTAATGAAAAATAATAATAATTTGCAGCAACACATAGTATACACAATATATAACTCAGCAGGGAGTATAAGAGTAATAATACACTTGCATAAAACGATAAAAATGTCCAGCCCACTCTCGCGATTGAACGCGGCTAAAAGGCAACCGAGAAAAATCGATGATGTAATGGGCAGTTTCCATAGTAATTGGCTACAATTACGCACGTAAAGCGCGAAAGTTTTCTTCCG
>NW_021848729.1:215035-215798 GCF_003651465.1 Formica exsecta
ATTGCTTTGGATCGGCGGGGTCGCGGGTCAACGGCCAAGGCGAGTGATTCGACTTTTTTATTAATTATTTCAGGCCATTAGAAAAATGCCAACACGCCGAGTTAATTCCGAGTCAATTCAGTAATGCGTACGCTCAATTTCCCATTTCTCATTTCTTTTATGCGGGCGTCGCGACTTCCCCTAAGCGGCGGCAACACCCTAATTACGATCGACGCCGCATTCCGTCGTGGAACGGAAAGGCCGAGATAGGAAAAGCAACGCGCCCAAGGAGTGTCTTAACGAGTGTATCTTTCTTCGCGTAGCAGGCCGGAACGGAGGGCATAATGAATCAATCTTAACGCTTGTAACGGCGCGCGCATCGCGCGGAAGAGACGAAGCCGAAACAGTCTTGATGAGATAATGGGCACTTCGATTGTAATTGGCCACATTCACGCGCGTAGCATGAAATTTTTCAGGCTGCACGAGTCCAGCCAGCCGGCTTTGCTACTGCTGATGCTTTCGATGCGGGAGGGTCATAGTTCAGAGGTTTTAAGCGGAGGTCTTCCCACACACATTCATATTAAACGGCTCACTTTCACGCACTTGGATGCTCGAGTAAGCAAGTGCAATTATCTTCGTAAAAACATCGCTTTGGAGCGAAACAGACGCAGAGATCGCATTTCACAAAGATTGCTCGGATGTTACTCTCGTCAGAAATTATATTGTATATAGAACTTGTAATGTAAAATTTAAAGAAGAATTAAAAAAAAATTTAAATTAAATT
>NW_021848729.1:216205-225012 GCF_003651465.1 Formica exsecta
ATAAAAATTTAAAATATATTAAATTTAATAAATTAAAAATTTATTTAATTGGAAAATTTATTAATAATTTTGAATTAATTTATCTTTTGACATTACACATATGTACATATATGGACGAATTGTCTCATCATTATGTTACAGTCCTATACGTTATTTTTGATGCAATACTTAATGTATTTGAAGAAATCCATAAATAAACATTCTTTGGATTAGTAGTCTTCTTTTTATCCATTATTAAAATATGTTAAATCTCAATTACAACACACACATACGCACACATGTTTAAAATATTAAAAAATATGTGAATGAGTTATTTTGTTTACTATAGCATAGAGCACACCCGGAACACGCAATGACAACAACTTTTTCTATCGATGCTATAGAATGACAACTCACTGTTTCTCCAATAGCTAAGAATGTCGTAATATAACATGATCGCATCGTGGTAACGACAATTTATTTACGTTAAACGCATCATCCTAAAGAAAGAAGTTGGAAAAGACGGGACGACACGCGTATATATATTTGTAATTTTTTTTTTTTTTTTGCTCGATCTTTCTCCACGCGTGGGTCGGCTTTTACGCTTTTCATCTTTTCATACATATGCCCTGCACACGTATATAACTCGCATTGTGCGGCTGCCGCGCCGGCTGACATTTGAGAGAGGAAAAAGGCGAGAAAGAAGGCGAAAGAGAGAAAGAGGGAGGCGAGATAGAGAAAGAGAAACGCGCGGGGTTATGCGGGTACGAAAAGAGAGGAGGAAGCGGCTTGTGGTAGTAGGGAGGAGAACGTAGAGGAGGCAGAGGGGCGAGAGCGGATCGGCGGGTCGGAGGGATCGAGAGGGTCAGAGGTCACGGGTCGTACGGCATAGCCCTGACCTTCGACCTTATCCCCCTTCCAGTTTCTCTCGAGACCCCGTGCAGACCCCTACCAAGCACCGAGCTCTCTACCTAGAGCTCCGACTCTACTTCGTAACCGACTCGGGATTTCTCGCCAATCTTCCGACGTGCCTCGGTGAAGTACTTCCGTCGGTGTGCTTGTGTGTCTGTTACTTGTGCATCGATGCTCGAGTGTCTTACGAGTGCGTCCGGTGCAGACGCGTGCGTTGCATCATGAACGCGATATTGAATAATGACGCGGCGAACTGAGCCGGTTCTCTAAGCGGGATAATCAATGCGTTGGGAAAAAGAAACATTGGGTAAATGAATGATGATTTTGTGTCCCTTAAATTATTGCTGCAAACAATGCTGACTTGATATACGAATTTTATTACATTTTATAATGACACATGGTTAAAAAAATAATTTTCGATAAAAGACTAATTAATTAACGTAGCTTTTAACAACGATGGCGCGCAATCTTTCTCTAACAATAAGTAGCGTATCGAACAATAGTTTTGTTTCGTGAAAAAAATTTCCTGCATCAGTCCCGACCTGGGGCTGTATATTATTAATGTCACGGGGTCGTCGCAACGATGACGCGCATTGTCGCGTAAGCGCTCTTTATCTGCATATCGTGTCGGCCGAGTTTATCCTATTCAATATTAACAAGAATACACTTCTTTTGACGCCACGGCAATCGCTCGTAAATCGCCATTACTACATAATAACGGCGCGACGCGGCGTAATGTTCCCCTCCCTCTTCCCCCTCCCTCTTCCCCCACTCTCCCCCACCCTCTCCCCTTTGTGAAAATCATTATTGCACACACACACACACATTACGGTCGTAGCTCGACGAGGACAATGACGATAAATTATTCGGAGTACTGGCAATAAACCCGTTTTATCGCGTGCACGTAACCGGGTTGGGAATTAAATCAACGCGCGCATCCGTTGGTTGGAACAACACGCCCGGAATGCGATGAAGATGTTCTCGATCGATTCCGTCGTATATGTACGTGCCGAGCCGATCTTTTATTCTATGCTCGGCAGACTTTATTCAGACTCGGCTACGATCGATTCGCGTCAACCTTTTGACACAATTCAAGACGCACATTAAAGACCAGGTCAAAGCTTTCACTCAACCTTACGGAACTTGTGACATTCATATAATCGTCGATTATAAACGACGGCCGCGCTCGTTATCGTTCGCTTCTCAGGGTCAGTGTCACGCATATAGTATCGATTCGCGTGGTCGCGTGATTAGCTACTCCCTTAATGGGTGTTTACGATCCCGTTTGACGTTACGAACATGACGTTTCTCTTATGAAAGCTGCGTATAAATTTAATTACCGAGCGACATTACCGAATAATCGTAAATACGGCGAGCGAATCAACGACGTGCGATCAAGCGCGCCTTTCATGGAAATCGCGGACACGCGGTCATCTCGCGAATCGCTTAATGATCCGTAACAAATCTTAAGTAACCAGCAAAAATTAACTTGTAATGACATAATTTTACGCATGCATTTACGCCGTAAATACGTTTAGTAGAAACACCGATTGACCTCGATAATTAATAATGAATTATTTACGATTACACATTCGATCAAAAGATGTAATTTTTTTTTTTTTTTTTCTTCCAAGTCACTAATTAACAAAACGTAATTTTTTTACCCGTAACTCTGACTCACCGATAAGCTAATGCGAACAATGGTATTTAGCTGTGGGGGTGTTTGACTTCTCTACCGGATTTGTAAATGCCATTGTTAATGAAGAGGATCGGTATCGTGTCGGTAGCCTCGGTTTGCATTACAATTACGGAGTGAATCGTTCCCTTGATTACACAGTGAGAAAGGTTGCATATACATCTCATTCGCGCGTGGGTGCATACGTGCGTAGGTATCCGTGGGTCACGCGTCGGCTCGCGTATGACCTTACACCACCTTCGTTAACGGGGATCGTCCTCTTCATCTTGTACGCCGGTGACCTGACGTGGGCGCAGACTACGCGTCGCTAATTACGAGCAATCAGACGCAATAGGTGCCAATGTAAATCCGGTTTCGGAGCAGCCGGGAAGCGATTAGCGGATTGAGCTCGTCTGATAATACCGATCCCGTTTTACATTCTTCTCGTATATTGTAAAGCTTAATTCTTAATATAACTTGAAACGCTAAAATTCTAATCGTAATGTTTCACGAAGTTGTTGATATATAATTGTTTCTAAATTGCAACAAATTATTGTGTAAAACGCGATGGGACAGCTACATCATTTCATCATCGTGTTGAATTATAAAGGGTTAACTTAATAAAACTCGACTATTTGATTCCGCTAGATACGATGCGCGATGCGTAGAATGATTTATGGTTTGCCTCGTTAGTTTTTGTCGTTCATTTCGCCGGAAACATCGTAGCAGACATAATAACTGGAAAATTGTCGCGACACGTCATTATTCGCAGGTGCACCAGAGGTTCCTATCCAAGTACTTTATTTCCTGCATCGCAGAACGTTTCTTAACCCTGTGTTTATCCCGAAAGGTCTCGTTAGGTGAAACTCGCATAGAAATTACATGTTACTCCACGAACCCAATTACATACCTCTTCAATCTCTTAATACGATGGAAAATGTAAATTAGGTTCCAATGTGCAATTCCGCCATCTCGTGAATCATCACACATGCCGAACGTAATTTTATTAATTCTAAGATACTTTAGTAGATCATCGGGATTTTTAAGTTTGATAACCCATTATTTCTCACACACAGCGTCAGATTGACTTTTCGAGAGAAACTAATAATTTCTTAGGATTTTAGATCGAGATATTCAAGAGAAAGTATTATCAACTATTCTACCGGAATATTTTCAAATTAAAAAATTGATAGACATCTAAAATAAAAAAAAAATAAATTCCATAGGGCTTCTTGACGAGGAGAGAGAGAGAGAAGAGCTTTGAGATTTATATGTATTTCATCAGCTCATCCGTCATCGTAGATCTGTCTCGGTGATTTTGATTTTGTTGATTTGGGAATAATACTAATGTTACAAATATAATTTGCATGCGTAAAAGGAGAGACTATGAATCGGTATATCTTCGTAGTTCTGGTTTTATCGAGGTAGCTCCTACCAACACCGCCTCTTTAACCTCCACCATCTCCTCGAGATCCGCCCACAACGCGTGCTCGTTCATTCCCTTCGCTCCATCCCTGTGAACTCCCACGCCACGTGCTGGTTTCTCTCTCGACTTTGATCTTTCATTTGTTACGATACGTTTCTTTCACAATGATTTCATCCTAGGCTTGATCCTTTCCGTCAATTGCATTTATTACCGAGAATTGGTTTCGATGGAAATGGATGTAAATCTTAATTATCTGAGCATTTGTTGAGAGGTTTTAAAATTTGTAAAAAATTGTATGCGCGCGCGCGCGATTTTTAAGTCAATCTGATAAAATGTATTATTATAAAAATTATTTTTAAACTGTCAATGTGTTATATAAAAGAAAATTACTGCTACTATTAATAGGGGTGTAAAAAATTACATATGTTTACAATAATGTATTAATAGAACTCTATTATATATTATAAAAACAAATTATCCAAGAATCAGATTTTAATTTATTGACAGCTAGCGTGCCAGTTCTCAATTAACTTGCGCACGAATTAATTAGTTAATTTCTTTGTAATCATCTGCGACAGCCGGGCGTCTTGCAATTGCGACGAAACTCGCGAGATTCGTGTGAAATAGCTGGGATGTAAACATGCGCGAGTTAATGCGCGGAAAATTACCGGGCTATTTTGCACGAGCCACGGAAATATTTGACTTTACGATCAGCGAGCTTCATATACAAATTACGGCGTGGGCGCCGCTCTCTTTTCGGGCTTTTTGCCCGAAGTTAATGAACCGCTTGGGTCGGGTGGGTGTACCGGGTGTGCGTGAGACACGCGCGAGCAGGCTCGAAAAAGTCCTTATTAACGAGAACATGCGAGCCGGGAACGGCGATTGAGGGCGAGGGACGCGAAGGGCGAGCTTCGCGGAAACGTCGATCGTGCTCACGTTCGTTCTAATTCCTTTCATTCTCTTTGCAAAACTTGTGCGCGAACTAGTATGAGTCACGGTGTAAAAGAAAATCTATTATATTGCAAGTGATCGTTCCCGCAATTGTTTCACGGTCGTACGAAGCTGTGCGAGAGAGATAGACGGGTTTCCTTCTCTCGGCGTGTTTTTCCATCGCGCAGGAATTCACGGATCGATTGGGTTTAATCGTACTTTTCCCGCAAAATAAATCTCTCAGCTGCGGAACGCACGGTATTACGCACCAGTATTTCGTCACGACTAACAACAAGCGATGAGCTGTCGATGAAAGTTTAAGCGATAAATCGTCTGATGGACTTGTGTAAAATTAAATTATCTGGATAAAATCAATTACGGAAAATCACACGATAAAAATCTCTAACATATAAATAAAATATTTTAGCCATTATCAGTTGCTCTATCAACAATTTATTTTATCGAGATTATATATATATAATCTAAAAATGAGAATTTTTAATGTAGCGTGAATGATCAATTTTATTTTTTCAACGAGATATCTTTACTAAATTTAACATTTGTCACATGGTTGATGTGTACATGATTTTCAATGGTTTCACACATGTACATAAAATGATAGATAGATCTTACCGTACTGGCTGAGATATCATATGTGCTCTTCATCTCTCTTCCATGACATAATTTTACGCATGCATTTACGCCGTAAATACGTTTAGTAGAAACACCGATTGACCTCGATAATTAATAATGAATTATTTACGATTACACATTCGATCAAAAGATGTAATTTTTTTTTTTTTCTTCCAAGTCACTAATTAACAAAACGTAATTTTTTTACCCGTAACTCTGACTCACCGATAAGCTAATGCGAACAATGGTATTTAGCTGTGGGGGTGTTTGACTTCTCTACCGGATTTGTAAATGCCATTGTTAATGAAGAGGATCGGTATCGTGTCGGTAGCCTCGGTTTGCATTACAATTACGGAGTGAATCGTTCCCTTGATTACACAGTGAGAAAGGTTGCATATACATCTCATTCGCGCGTGGGTGCATACGTGCGTAGGTATCCGTGGGTCACGCGTCGGCTCGCGTATGACCTTACACCACCTTCGTTAACGGGGATCGTCCTCTTCATCTTGTACGCCGGTGACCTGACGTGGGCGCAGACTACGCGTCGCTAATTACGAGCAATCAGACGCAATAGGTGCCAATGTAAATCCGGTTTCGGAGCAGCCGGGAAGCGATTAGCGGATTGAGCTCGTCTGATAATACCGATCCCGTTTTACATTCTTCTCGTATATTGTAAAGCTTAATTCTTAATATAACTTGAAACGCTAAAATTCTAATCGTAATGTTTCACGAAGTTGTTGATATATAATTGTTTCTAAATTGCAACAAATTATTGTGTAAAACGCGATGGGACAGCTACATCATTTCATCATCGTGTTGAATTATAAAGGGTTAACTTAATAAAACTCGACTATTTGATTCCGCTAGATACGATGCGCGATGCGTAGAATGATTTATGGTTTGCCTCGTTAGTTTTTGTCGTTCATTTCGCCGGAAACATCGTAGCAGACATAATAACTGGAAAATTGTCGCGACACGTCATTATTCGCAGGTGCACCAGAGGTTCCTATCCAAGTACTTTATTTCCTGCATCGCAGAACGTTTCTTAACCCTGTGTTTATCCCGAAAGGTCTCGTTAGGTGAAACTCGCATAGAAATTACATGTTACTCCACGAACCCAATTACATACCTCTTCAATCTCTTAATACGATGGAAAATGTAAATTAGGTTCCAATGTGCAATTCCGCCATCTCGTGAATCATCACACATGCCGAACGTAATTTTATTAATTCTAAGATACTTTAGTAGATCATCGGGATTTTTAAGTTTGATAACCCATTATTTCTCACACACAGCGTCAGATTGACTTTTCGAGAGAAACTAATAATTTCTTAGGATTTTAGATCGAGATATTCAAGAGAAAGTATTATCAACTATTCTACCGGAATATTTTCAAATTAAAAAATTGATAGACATCTAAAATAAAAAAAAAATAAATTCCATAGGGCTTCTTGACGAGGAGAGAGAGAGAGAAGAGCTTTGAGATTTATATGTATTTCATCAGCTCATCCGTCATCGTAGATCTGTCTCGGTGATTTTGATTTTGTTGATTTGGGAATAATACTAATGTTACAAATATAATTTGCATGCGTAAAAGGAGAGACTATGAATCGGTATATCTTCGTAGTTCTGGTTTTATCGAGGTAGCTCCTACCAACACCGCCTCTTTAACCTCCACCATCTCCTCGAGATCCGCCCACAACGCGTGCTCGTTCATTCCCTTCGCTCCATCCCTGTGAACTCCCACGCCACGTGCTGGTTTCTCTCTCGACTTTGATCTTTCATTTGTTACGATACGTTTCTTTCACAATGATTTCATCCTAGGCTTGATCCTTTCCGTCAATTGCATTTATTACCGAGAATTGGTTTCGATGGAAATGGATGTAAATCTTAATTATCTGAGCATTTGTTGAGAGGTTTTAAAATTTGTAAAAAATTGTATGCGCGCGCGCGCGATTTTTAAGTCAATCTGATAAAATGTATTATTATAAAAATTATTTTAAAACTGTCAATGTGTTATATAAAAGAAAATTACTGCTACTATTAATAGGGGTGTAAAAAATTACATATGTTTACAATAATGTATTAATAGAACTCTATTATATATTATAAAAACAAATTATCCAAGAATCAGATTTTAATTTATTGACAGCTAGCGTGCCAGTTCTCAATTAACTTGCGCACGAATTAATTAGTTAATTTCTTTGTAATCATCTGCGACAGCCGGGCGTCTTGCAATTGCGACGAAACTCGCGAGATTCGTGTGAAATAGCTGGGATGTAAACATGCGCGAGTTAATGCGCGGAAAATTACCGGGCTATTTTGCACGAGCCACGGAAATATTTGACTTTACGATCAGCGAGCTTCATATACAAATTACGGCGTGGGCGCCGCTCTCTTTTCGGGCTTTTTGCCCGAAGTTAATGAACCGCTTGGGTCGGGTGGGTGTACCGGGTGTGCGTGAGACACGCGCGAGCAGGCTCGAAAAAGTCCTTATTAACGAGAACATGCGAGCCGGGAACGGCGATTGAGGGCGAGGGACGCGAAGGGCGAGCTTCGCGGAAACGTCGATCGTGCTCACGTTCGTTCTAATTCCTTTCATTCTCTTTGCAAAACTTGTGCGCGAACTAGTATGAGTCACGGTGTAAAAGAAAATCTATTATATTGCAAGTGATCGTTCCCGCAATTGTTTCACGGTCGTACGAAGCTGTGCGAGAGAGATAGACGGGTTTCCTTCTCTCGGCGTGTTTTTCCATCGCGCAGGAATTCACGGATCGATTGGGTTTAATCGTACTTTTCCCGCAAAATAAATCTCTCAGCTGCGGAACGCACGGTATTACGCACCAGTATTTCGTCACGACTAACAACAAGCGATGAGCTGTCGATGAAAGTTTAAGCGATAAATCGTCTGATGGACTTGTGTAAAATTAAATTATCTGGATAAAATCAATTACGGAAAATCACACGATAAAAATCTCTAACATATAAATAAAATATTTTAGCCATTATCAGTTGCTCTATCAACAATTTATTTTATCGAGATTATATATATATAATCTAAAAATGAGAATTTTTAATGTAGCGTGAATGATCAATTTTATTTTTTCAACGAGATATCTTTACTAAATTTAACATTTGTCACATGGTTGATGTGTACATGATTTTCAATGGTTTCACACATGTACATAAAATGATAGATAGATCTTACCGTACTGGCTGAGATATCATATGTGCTCTTCATCTCTCTTCCGA
>NW_021848729.1:225155-255751 GCF_003651465.1 Formica exsecta
CTTCCGATCTTTTACCACGAATGTGGGCAAGACCTATGGCACGAATAGTACGGATACGGCATGTTTTATGATCCGCTGGTAAGTGCGCGAGGCCGCGTTCCTTTCTAGCGGCGAAGTGGCAAAACCATCGTGATAAAGAAACGCAACCACGGCCTCAGGCCTTAGGCTCGAAACCGCCGCGCCGTCAATGGAACCTGCGGAGCGTAGCTCGCCGCCGCGGCTGAACGGTTCCGCTAAGAGGTGCGAGGGAAATCTGCGGTGGCTTTTTCCTTTTCGTCGGCCTAGGCAGGCGAACGAACGTGCCAGGCCGCGCCTAGCCTAGAGATAGTTTCATCGCGGCATAAAACCGTAATCTATGGCCTCTCTCGCCGTGTAAGAACGAGCGGAATCTCGCCCGCTGACGCTCGCGCTCGCGTCGGCGGCCTTTCCAGGCCGCGCGGATGATTATGCGCACATCCACCGCGACCAAGTATATAACGGTGGAAAAGGCAAGAAAATGACCTGTGTCAGCAACTATCGCCGTGAAATTGTTGCCGTTATTGCTAAATGAATCTCTGACTTTTTCGATTATATATAAGACACATATGTGCAAATTATATACAGATAATTTTATTTTATATAGTTATTTTAATGTGTTATAGGCCAAAATGACTATGACCAAATTATTATAATTTTATTAATTATTAATTATTAAATATTATTTAATAATATTTAATAAAACATGCCTTTCGACTATAACTCGAAACTGAAGAAGACGTATAGTGTTACGAGCGCAAAACGCTGACAGAGCGAGCGGAGGCTACGCGATCGCGAAAGATTGAAGAATGACACTCCAGAAATGCAAGCAAAGAAATTCGATTTTGAACTTCCTTAGCTTGCATCTGGGCCTTCTCATCCGAAACGACCGCATATGGTCCTGTTGCTAAGCTATCCCCTCCGAAAACTAATCGAAAAGGAGGTAATAAAACCACCCACCGCTAACGAGCGACAGATAGTCACAATCGTTAAATTATACAGGGCAGTTGAATTTATTAACAAAAGCAACCCCGTTCCCTGGTCGATCCCAAACTTTCCAGTTCTTATTTCGCCAACGATCCTCAAAAATCTCCGTGCCTTCTCAGAGGCACAACAAATGCAATAATATAAAAAATTTTCAAGAGTTGGGGTGTCAAAGTTATTTTATGTATAAAAATTCTTATGTAAATCTTGAAGATATTGAGAGATTATATTGTTATTTCAGTGACCTTAATTAAACTTATTCGTCTAGAAAAATCTTACGATATTTCGGTGACTAATTTTATTTCGAATAAGAGTGAAGCGATCAGTGTAAAACGACATTACATCTTTGACAAACATGTTCCGCCTCGATTGGGATTTCGGTTTCCGACCAGACCGATACGGAGGTAAGAAAACTCTACTAATGCAATTTTAATTTTTCTCGCTGTTTTTCTATTCTCTTGGCTGCAAAGTTCGCATAGCGGACAAGATTAAAGATTTTCAGATCTTTTTCTTCCCGCAAACTCGATGCAGCGGCGCGCAGCATCCGCGCTGCAGCGGAAGCAACGTGCTTTGATAGGCGTAACGTCCAATTAAAGGACGATTCGCAGAGGCAGTGCGCATTTATCGTTGATTATATTCATTTAATTATCTCGTTACAGCCGCGCGAAACGCTGCTTGCATGAAGCGCGGGTGCATATAACAGAATCATCAGCATATATCTGTCGTGGAGAAATATCGTGTAGTAAGATGGTCTGAAGAAACGTTAAAGTGTTTATGTCATAATGAAGGATCATATAATAAATTAATTCTCTTATGTTGCTATAATACTTGAAAAGTACAAAATTGAAATTGAATTATGAAATTATGAAAATATATTTCAATATCTATGAAAGATAAGTTTATGATAAGTATCAATAATAAAAAAATAACGAATTAATTTAAATAATTTTAATAGATATGAATCGATGATTTATTCGTTAAATTTTGCAATCTTTCAAGTTTAACAACCACTTAACCATCATTGCATATATTTATCGTCGTTTACCTCGTATATAAGCATATAAGCGGGACAATTACATGGAATGTTGTGTTCCGCGTCTCCATCCTTTTTCCTCTTCCTTTTCCTTTCTTCGTCTTCCTTCTCCACAGTTATCTCTGGCGCGCACAGTACTCTCTCGCGCATCGCTCCTTTCTTTGATTTATCGACGTATTTCTAATCAAGAGACCGCGCGCGATCGGTGGAAGCTGTATTAGTTAACCCTGTCAGATAAGTAGGTAGGTACCTCCTGGCTGGTCGTGCATGCTAAGTAGCCGCTTCGTGGGTGGTGCTCCGAACTAGCATCTAGTATTCGCGATGCACGTGGTACTCGCTGATCGATCGATCGATCGATGCGCGTTCCATCCCCTTTTAGAGGGAGCTCTCGATTAGTTATCTCGTATACAAGAGATGAGAAAAATTAGATTAATGAGAGAAATCGGAAAGAAATAATATAAAATTCTGATCCTAAAAAGATTACAGAGTTGGATTAAAATGAAAGATTGCAGAAGTTGAAGAAGTTTGAATATACAATTATATTTTCTGTTCTAACGTTTCCTATGTATTTTCAGGATCCGAGAAGAACGGCTATTCTGACGGTGGAGGCTCGTTTTCGTATCATTTCGGTGAGTACTTATCTATGTGTGATACCTGCTGTGCTTTTCCTGTATGTGTAGTATTAAATATCGTTATGCAATCTGCATAATTCTCAACCTATTTGTCGACGATGTGCTGTTTCTTCCGTCGCGATAATCCGTTGCGATAACTATAGGATTCTGACGTTAAGCGAAGTAACGTGATAACCGTCGTTTCTCGAATGTCGGAAGTGAAAATCATCAGTCCACTGATTCGAGCGATTACGCGGGAGCCGACGAAGTTAACTTTACGCACCGGGCGTATCTATCGGGCTAGGTCGGTGCTACGTGCGTAGCGAAGCGATTAGGTCTTAACGATTATTCGCGGTCCTGCGGTGAAGTTAACCGGTCGTGGAAGTAATAACGCCCGGACAATCTGGTCTGGCAATCAATGAGTACGTGTTTATGTAAATTGAACGAGTCGAGACACGAACCACGCGAGCCACTTTTCCTATACGCTTGCACCCTGGGCGTCGCATAGGATTAGACAAGTTTTATTAGCTCATGAGAAAGAAAGAGAAAGAGATGGAGAGAGAAAGGTAGAAGAAAAGGCGGAGAGAAGCGACATGAGAGTCGCACGCAATCGTCTTCAGTCACGAGAAGATACGACAGATTTTCTGGATTCGTGCTACTTTAAATTATGTCCATGTATTTCCTAGTTGCATAAGAGCGCGTTCAATTATATTTTAGCGAGACATAATATAAATGCCTATTATCTTTTTTTTTTTCGCGTTAACTACATAACTAATGAAATATACATGATAATAATTTTCAGTCTCTTCGTAAAGTACTTTAAATTCAAAGTATGTGAGAAATTCAACATTTACAATACACGGGCTATGATAGATGGGCAATTAGGTCCCGTAAACGTTGACTATTTGTAACGTACTAGCCGCCGCTGTAGCGTCTGAAAAACGCGCTTTTAATGCTAGCGAGTAGCTGACAATCCGGTAGTTATAACTCTTCTTGATCGACGATTACTTCTAGTAAATTGCCGCGGGGCGAAACGGCTCCCACACTTGCGAGGGAGTATCGTTTGTGCGCTACACAACGGGAGAATGTAAAGTAGAATAATCGTAGTCATTATTTTGTTAAACAAGATTTCGCCGACGCTATTTTCGTGCCGATAAACGCGACGCTATAAAATTTTTAGTACGCGCGAGCGATCGTTATTGGTACGTTTGCACACGTGGCTTTAAGATACTGTCAGTAGTTAAAGATAGAAAATTGCAGCACTCGTGGCATTTGTTTGCGCCGAACTTATATTATTTGTCGTGCTACACGTTCGTTTACTTAGAACGCATTGTGTAGGGGCATTTGTAGTAATAATAGGTACCGCCAGCTTTACGTGAAAATTGTGGGTGTTTTTCTCGTCACCTTTCAAATTCACGTCGATGCTGTTTGAAAAACGGCAAATTAAAAAGAATATTACAGCTGTATTGTAAAAAGTATGGCATATAACATTATTATTAAATAACTCACGTGTGGATTTTGCATTTTAAATGATATTTCTGTTCGCTTGATAATTTTGTATTTAAATTATGAAATTATATATAAATAATGAAAAAATATTTACACCTATAATATATTTTCCATTATTATATATATTTATCTTTATTTCTTTTCAAAAGGCATTTATATATTAAAATTATATTTAATATTAAATAATAATACAATACAATATTAGACACAAGTATTAAGTAAAGAGTATGTAATTGAGTATCGAGTTAAAATGTCATTGATCACTTTCCATTACTTGCATGATTTTACTTCTATAATTTGCGCCTTCTGTTCTCCCACCGCTGTCATTCGGCGTCGCGTAATTTGAAGCCTCCCTAAGGGTCAAATTTAATCAGTCCCCTATACTTCTTTCTCGTTCTGCGAAAGAATCTAGTTCAACGCGGCCGCGTTCCATCGCGAGGTCGTACGGCACGATTGATCATTGTAATCGTACCGGACGGAATGGATAGCGCGATCGTTCATCGAATGGGAGCCGCGGAGGCCGATCAATTATGCCGGTCGATTCCAGGCCACGAAATGTCAAGGCTCCATCTCGATGGAATTCTAACGCGGCCTCATCTTCGGCGACGGCGAGTCGCTCAAGTGTCATATGCGCGCGCGTCATTGTCGATGACGGGAGTAAAGATCCTTACCGTCATCGTAATGAACCGCAATGATTGATCTCCCTTCGAAATATCACGAGGGGATATGCCGGATAATTAGCGAGTCGCCTCGAGTATATATACCGGTGTTACTTTTAATAATATTAATAATATTCATTGATATATTCTTGTTTCTTCTGGCTTGTTGATGAATGTGATATGCAAGTTCTGTTATCGCTGCTGATTTTTAAAAAAATCAGAAATACCTGAGATGTATTAAAATTTTGATGTAAGGAATAAATATATATTTTTTTTTTATATTTATTATAATGTACATAACGCAAAAAGTGAGATAGAACGACTCTCAGATTTGCATATATCTCATTGTCTTATAAAACCACATTAAAATTCGAATCATTATAATTAATTAGTCTGCGCTATAGTTGACTCGCTTTTGTGTTTCTCTCGTAAATCTCTTCCTCCGCATGTGTCGTTAGTCGAGTACGAGGAGTTAATCCTACGCTATCGCGACCGATCCTCTAAACCCGCGCGCGATCAGGCGTGATCCCTCTTGACATCAGGCGAGACCGTCGCCTCCGCGGAGGCTCTAAACAAAGTCGCGTCTGGAAAACGGTCGTCTTCGCGGTAGCCGTCGTCATTCATTCCTACCATGGAACGGAACAGCACGGCCACCCTACGTATTCTCTCGTTCACGACGAGGATGCTGGCTGGACCGCGCGCGAACAGCGGGGGACGCGTGTAAGTACGCGCACGTACGCGCGCGCACACGCGTGTGCCGAAGTATAATAAACATAATCGCGGTAGCGCGCGATGAGGAGGCCTTGGCCGTCTCCCTTCGGTCGTGCCCGGCACGCCCACCGCTACCATCGCCGTACAAAGAGAAAATACCGCGCCGTGGCAATCAACGGTTTTACACCTGAGCATCTTCACGTAGGTCGGCCGGCCCGGCCGGTCCGCGAGACGAAGGCGATGATGTTGAGAGAAAGAGAGATTGAAGATTGAGGGGGAAGGAGAGAAAAGATGCCTCCGTCGAGCGCCTTCACCACGATAGGCAAGACTCGGCGAGCACGATGTACCGACCTACCTACCTACCCTCAAGGATTATCGAAGCCTGCATCTTTCGATACGCTCCCGTTCCTTCCTTCGCGCGCGGGCTCCCGTTGCGCGTCCCGGATCGATCCTGACGCGGCCTGCAGGATTTAGATCCTCGATTCGGATTCCGGTCTCTAACGGTCGTGCCGGGTCGCGCGAGCTTGGCAAATCCCACGGAATGCGGGAATGCTTGCTATGTGCTTATTTTTTCTTTTTCGAGATACTAAATGGATAAACGAGATTGTTAAAAATCTTTGTATATGCATTTAACTTGAAGTAATTAATATCGGTATATTATCAATATATTTATTTATATTTAACGAATCGCGTAAGATGATGATTCCTATATTTTATGGAAATCATATCATCTGGATGTATAATAGATTCTTTTAAATTCAACGCTTTGTTAAGTTTGTCAACATTATTTTTTATGAAGCTTTAACTTGATGCAAATTCGATTTTAGATTTAATACATATTTTTTTTGTTATCGTGATTTTCTCACGTATGCGTTTGCTAGGATTTCTGTTTCTTTGTTTCTATCCGAGGAGCAAAGATCCGCGTAATATTAGGTCTGCCGGAAAGTTCTGTCCGTTTTTGGAATAAAACAAAATACAAATTTTTATTACCGTCAATAAACTTTATTAAATAATGTAATTGCCATTATTCGGAGAAGTATTGTCAGCAACTGGATAATTTAAATACAGCAGTCCAAGAAAAGAGGCCGCCGATGTTCAATAGGAAGAACATCATACTGCATCATGATAATGCCAGGCCACATGCTGCTTTGGATACTCGTCAAAAAATTGCAGAACTAGGCTGGAAAATTCTGTCGCATCCACCATATTCCCCGGACTTAGCACCCACCGACTATCACTTGTTTTTGTCCTTACAAAATTTTTTGAGGGGCAAAAAATTAAAAAATGAAGAAGATATCAAACAAGCACTGGTTCAATTTTTCGCATCAAAAGATAAAACATTTTTCGAAAAAGGGATATACAAATTGCCCTCACGCTGGCAAGAAATCATTAATAATAATGGCAATTACATTATTTAATAAAGTTGCTGACACTTCTCCGAATAATGGCAATTACATTATTTAATAAAGTTTATTGACGGTAATAAAAATTTGTATTTTGTTTTATTCCAAAAACGGACAGAACTTTCCGGTAGACCTGATATAAAGAAGTCAAGCAAATTATACAAAGTCGTTAGAAAGAAGACACCGATGCATTCTCTTCGAAATATGCTGATACATATTGACTACATATCGGCGATTATCGCTCGAGTGGAAGACTATTCTCCTTTTCGTGATCGCATCACACGAGTTGAGAAGCGATCAAATTTCAAAGGGTTAAAGATTCTCTGACGCGGAATGAATTTTTAGCAAGTATGCGAGCCATTTATCTTTTAACTTGTTTATTTGTATAAAAAGGATTAAGGGAACTGTTTATTAAACTGCATACATATATATAAAATAATTTTTTTCTTGAAATTAATGTTTAACTAAATATTACATTCACACATTCACAATTTGTAGTTGATAAATTATCGTAATAATTGCGCCGTAATATTCATTAATATATCAAAAGGCCGTATAATCGAGCATTTCCGATTATACACAATACATACTCTATTCTGTTATAATTATATTTCTCACGATTAATACTTCCTTCTAGGCTAGGCAAACTTGCGAAAACGGATTTCCTTTTACAAGTCCACAAACGATCAATGCACATATATATCATATATACTTTTTATAAATTCATTGAAACTAATTAATTATCTAAAGCCATTTTTTGATTGAAAATCTCAATAAAATTTAAAAACATATTGATTATATTAATTATATTAATATTAATTATATTTACTTGATATTTCGAGCATTAATATTTATAATATTAAATAAAAAAATTATTAATTAAATAAAAAAACAGAAAATTTAATAAAGATACAATTCTATTTGTTAAAATTAGAACCTTGGTCTATGTAGATCCTAACAGGATATTAAAGGCATAAGAGTTTCTTTTTTCTCAATAAAAGTGTGCAGTTATAATCCTGTTTTATAGCTCATAGATCACTGCTTAATGATAATTACTGCACTATATTCTTTAATCGATCAGCTACGGTACAGCCGGTCGCTTCCGGTGCGCAGCATATACTTATTGCAACACGAATATATTATACTCGCGTAGACTTGAATGCGATGCGCACTTTATCTGTTGCAATTAACAATTTTATTCTCTCTCTTTCTGTCTTTTAATATTTTATATAAAAATTTTATGTGTATTTTATCACTTCCTAAAATAAAATCCGAATTATATAGAGTTGACTACAAATAGCAATATTCTAAGATTAAATATGCGAAGCATATATATGTTTTAGAATGCGCAAAATAATTTTTTTTTTTTGTATACGAATAGAAAATATATATGAAATTTTTATACATATTTTTATAAATGGATTTTTTAAAATTTTTGTTGTGTATATATTTTTATTATATCATAATTTAATCTTTCTCTTGATATAACCGGGGAACGCAGAAATGTGTACGAAGCTTAAAGGACGTGATGGGTAAAATATTACCAAATTTATCAACATCGCTCATCCGCTTACGCCACTGTCATCGCCCACCGCGAAAACGAATGCTCGCGAGAAGCCAGGAGTATCCCCCTCCGATACTCGCGAAGATCCTTTAGAAAGTTGCCCCGGTTGCCGCGATTGTTTGATCAGAGAGCCGTAGGAACGAGTCGTTAGCTGGTACGTGCCCCGATCGCGTTTCCTGCCCTTCTGTTCGCTTCCCTTTCGATGCGTGTCCTCTCGCACACGCACTTTCGTATACGTGCGCGCTCGCGCAACGTGCGTATACGATCGAGAAAGAAAGGAAGAAAGAAAGAGAAAGAGAGCGAGAGAAAGGAGATTACCGTTCGGACACCGGGAGCATAAGTCTATACTTATGGGCTAGGTGGTAGATATGGAGCGGTCGATAATGATCCAATATACTGGTACATCCTCGCGAAGTAATTACAATGATGAGCGAATCGCTACCATCGGGCGCCCGAGCGAGCTCCTTCGGAGGCTAGGCGTTGGATCAAGACCCGTCTTCCACCTTCTCTCCTCCCCCTCCCACCTTGCCCCACCTCATCACCGCGTCGACTTCTTGCTCCCTTCGCTGCTCTTCCTTGATCCTCTTTCGCCTTCCTCTTCTCTTCCTCTCCTTGGTCTTTTCCTTTTCCTTCTTCCCTTCTTCATCTCCTTCTTCTTCTTCTTCTTCTTCTTCTTCTTGTACTTTCATACAGCCGCCGGTCGCTACGGCGCATAGCACCGCAACAAGAGCAAACATCTCTTCGGGGTCGTCACGGGGCCACGGAGTCACGGTGGATGAATCTCTCTCTCGCTCCTCTCTCGATCCTCCGGAATTATCACAGGGGCCACCGCGAGGGTTCACTTGGCCGGAAGTGCGTCATCAGCGGTATACGTGCTCGATGAAACCATCGTACGGACGAATCTGTAGGAGAGAGTACAGGCCGAGTATCGTAGCTCGTCTCGAACTCGCCCGGGACCCTTATCTCGATGTGGTCGTCGCGCACACGGTGTTGGCGGATGATTAGCTTCGATTCGTTTGCGTCTGTATGCGACGGTGTTGTCATTGATCGATAGATCGGTCGATCGCTGCGTTGGTCCGCGCGGATTCGAATCGCCAACGATGATGAATAATTGTGTTATTGTATTAGTACCGAGGGATTACAACAAGAAAGGCAAAATAAAAGATGCAGGAAGGAGAGATTAACTCGTGATAGTTGAAGTTAATTGCAAAGCGATAATTGCGGGTCATCCATATGCATGGGGAATCAGAGAACTACTGTTCTCGAAGGAGAATAATTTATTTGATAGAATTTAATTTTGATACAAAAAGAGAAAATAAAGTGATTAGATGGTGATAACAATTAATGATACCACTCGAAATATCTTGTTTATCTCAAGAAGTATAAAGAGAAAATATATACACTAAACAATTATTTTTGTTAAATTATTATACTTGAACGCGATTAATTTTACGGATATAAAATACATACAATAATATGTTAATGATTTTTATTTTTCTTTTGAATTATTTTAATTTATATAACGCACTTTATATAATGTTTTAATTTAGATGAAGTATACAAGATACAAAAAACATCGCGCAAGTTTTAACAAATAATGATGAAGATATGCGTGATGGACACTCGTAAAACCGCCGTCGTCGGTCAACTCGAGCGCGAAGCATCCGCTCCGGCATAAGTTCATTCATCGATTTTTTGCCGCGAAGAACCTGCTGTGAGCTAGATCGCGCTCGGCTCACCGGGAGCTGAGTACAGGCGATACGAAGTGTCTGATTAACGTTGATTTTTTGCAAGCGCCGACTGTCCGACGCCTCGTCACAAGCCGAAGACCTCAGCCTCCTCGCCTCTTCTTCCCGGTCGTTTCGATTACGATCGATACGGTTGTCGAACCGAACTATTCTACCTCATTCACCGCGATATCACGCCCAAGTTTTTCGAACTGACCTTCTTCTCCGACAATTTTTAACACCCCAAAATAATCCTAAAACACGTTCGATATTATCTTAATTCTTATTTGGGATTAATTAGCACTCTTTTAATAGCGACGACAAAAATGTTGTGTTAATTTTGGACTTCTTCAAGTTACGTAAATAATAGGATTAGTATGTCTGCGTTTTAATAAAAAGATTTATGTGGGTGCTTTTATGAAAAGTATTATTTAAGTATATATAGAAGAGAATTATATAGTATATTCTATATATAATACACTAATGAAGCAATATATATTCACAAATAATATCCGCTAATTTATTAAATTTTAATTTTTTATCAAATATATATTAATCAAATTTTTATCTAGTTATTAATCTCTCGATTTTCTTTCGCCTTCCTCTTCTCTTCCTCTCCTTGGTCTTTTCCTTTTCCTTCTTCCCTTCTTCATCTTCTTCTTCTTCTTTTTCTTCTTCTTCTTGTACTTTCATACAGCCGCCGGTCGCTACGGCGCATAGCACCGCAACAAGAGCAAACATCTCTTCGGGGTCGTCACGGGGCCACGGAGTCACGGTGGATGAATCTCTCTCTCGCTCCTCTCTCGATCCTCCGGAATTATCACAGGGGCCACCGCGAGGGTTCACTTGGCCGGAAGTGCGTCATCAGCGGTATACGTGCTCGATGAAACCATCGTACGGACGAATCTGTAGGAGAGAGTACAGGCCGAGTATCGTAGCTCGTCTCGAACTCGCCCGGGACCCTTATCTCGATGTGGTCGTCGCGCACACGGTGTTGGCGGATGATTAGCTTCGATTCGTTTGCGTCTGTATGCGACGGTGTTGTCATTGATCGATAGATCGGTCGATCGCTGCGTTGGTCCGCGCGGATTCGAATCGCCAACGATGATGAATAATTGTGTTATTGTATTAGTACCGAGGGATTACAACAAGAAAGGCAAAATAAAAGATGCAGGAAGGAGAGATTAACTCGTGATAGTTGAAGTTAATTGCAAAGCGATAATTGCGGGTCATCCATATGCATGGGGAATCAGAGAACTACTGTTCTCGAAGGAGAATAATTTATTTGATAGAATTTAATTTTGATACAAAAAGAGAAAATAAAGTGATTAGATGGTGATAACAATTAATGATAACACTCGAAATATCTTGTTTATCTCAAGAAGTATAAAGAGAAAATATATACACTAAACAATTATTTTTGTTAAATTATTATACTTGAACGCGATTAATTTTACGGATATAAAATACATACAATAATATGTTAATGATTTTTATTTTTCTTTTGAATTATTTTAATTTATATAACGCACTTTATATAATGTTTTAATTTAGATGAAGTATACAAGATACAAAAAACATCGCGCAAGTTTTAACAAATAATGATGAAGATATGCGTGATGGACACTCGTAAAACCGCCGTCGTCGGTCAACTCGAGCGCGAAGCATCCGCTCCGGCATAAGTTCATTCATCGATTTTTTGCCGCGAAGAACCTGCTGTGAGCTAGATCGCGCTCGGCTCACCGGGAGCTGAGTACAGGCGATACGAAGTGTCTGATTAACGTTGATTTTTTGCAAGCGCCGACTGTCCGACGCCTCGTCACAAGCCGAAGACCTCAGCCTCCTCGCCTCTTCTTCCCGGTCGTTTCGATTACGATCGATACGGTTGTCGAACCGAACTATTCTACCTCATTCACCGCGATATCACGCCCAAGTTTTTCGAACTGACCTTCTTCTCCGACAATTTTTAACACCCCAAAATAATCCTAAAACACGTTCGATATTATCTTAATTCTTATTTGGGATTAATTAGCACTCTTTTAATAGCGACGACAAAAATGTTGTGTTAATTTTGGACTTCTTCAAGTTACGTAAATAATAGGATTAGTATGTCTGCGTTTTAATAAAAAGATTTATGTGGGTGCTTTTATGAAAAGTATTATTTAAGTATATATAGAAGAGAATTATATAGTATATTCTATATATAATACACTAATGAAGCAATATATATTCACAAATAATATCCGCTAATTTATTAAATTTTAATTTTTTATCAAATATATATTAATCAAATTTTTATCTAGTTATTAATCTCTCGATTTTAAAATGTATAATGCATGGCGGAATATCGGTGACCTTTGTCCGTGCAATCGAGCCTGTCATATTTCCGTCTGTCGGAGAGAACGGAGACGATTGCGACGCCACTGTGAGTGCATCCGAGCAACAAGAGCACGCATAACGTAGATGCAACGCTCCGCAACACTGGATTGCCGAGGGCGCGCTCCTTCTCCGCAAGAACCGGAGGTGAAGGGGGCATATCGGGGAGCACGAAGAGGGGCACTGGGGGGCCAAGGGGGAAGAGAGGTCGACCGGGATAAACATCTGAGCCCCGCCCGGCACCCGAGGCTGTACCGCTTGTTGCTCTTCTCTACCTTTTACCTCTCCTTTCCTTCTTCTTCTTCTTCTTCTTCTTCATCGTCCTCTTCTGCTTCTTCTTCATCATCTCTCTTCTTTCATTTCTCTTTCTCTCTCTCTCTCTCTCTCCTCCGCTCTCGACAGCCGGCACGCCGGCATTATTAATCCTGGGTGCAGTTCGCGAGTGTCGATATGTAGCATTTCGCGCGTCTCGCATTTTACGGCGTTACGCCTCTTTCTGATTTCCTTAATTGTATTTCATTTTTTTAAAACTTACTTGGGTCCAATTGAACTTCCGTCGTGCTCCTTTTGACAATAGTTCGACTTGCGATATGATCAATTGATAGCGATAAAAATTCATTTATTAATTGACCTAAAACTATGAAATTATCATATGACACATCTGCAACAGAAATTTTTCTAACATTCGTCCTTGCAACGTTCAGCTCAAGATATCCTTGTTCGGCTCGAATTCTCGTTCGGTTGTTACTTCAATCAAGATTTAAGAAAAGTGAATGCTACGATGACCAGTATCTTCATCTAAAATGTGAAGCATCTTCAGATTTTATTTCCGAAATATTATTCGTCATTACGCCATTACATTGTTGTTGTTGGCTTTTATGTTATTTAGAATCGTAATAATGTGTCGAAGAGAGATAGAGATATGTATGCTAAACAATCTTTTTATCGAACTCTCTCTTTCTACGTGTGATATTTATCTGTTTGACTCCGCTTTTGTTTTGTTTTTTTGACGGATTACATTCAACAAGCTTATTTTCTCGAAGCTCGCGAGAGACATGTCTACTCGACGTAAACTCCGATCTGGTTCTCATTTCATTAACATTGTAATAGCGAGTAGTACATACTTGATCAATGTTCTCGAGCGGAAAATGCTGCTTTGGAGATTAAACGTTCGTTTAATATTGTTCTGAAAAGGACTCCATCGAAAAGTAGAAATGTTTTTATACAATTGAAACATAAGCATGATTTATCTTATATCTGGAGCAAATATTCATTAATTATAGGTACTATAAATATTTATCACATCAATTTTTAATGCTCTATCATATTTTTCAAACAAACATAGGGAAAATCACAGCTTATATAAGAATTTGTCGTCGATCATTTTGGAGATTTATCTCGTCGAGAGTGAAATTATCACAGAGTTTTTTTGCCGTTTTCCTATTCTCACACACACAGAAAAATACATACTATATACAAGTAAATATTACTTGTTTCAAGTATTTCATAAGTTCATCATAAGCATCAAATTTATTCAAAATATATTCTAAATCCTAATAAATTTAATATTTCAATCAAGAATATTAAATTAAATAATTGAAAGAAATACATTAAATTTTTCTGATCTAATAAATTTTCTTACATTAAATTAACCATATCTGACTTTTCTTCGATAAAATTTTATAATATTCTTCAAAAGAAAATATTTACTTTTTTTGAGTACATGATAATGAGTATTTCTAAAATTTGTGACAAGTCTATTTTAAGACTATTATTAAGAGAATATTCTTTGTTAAAGATAACTGTTACTTAAAAGAAGTAAAGTAAACTGAGTAATCATTTTATTTAGCAATAGAATAATATTTTTCTGTGTGCACTTTTATCCGGACGATTTAAGTTCGTCCACGTATTGAATAGTTTACGGCTTTTAAATAAGCGACCCTCACTCGTTCCTAAACAATTTGCCCATAGCGCAGATTGCTCGTAAATAAAGGTAATCTATTCCATCCGGAAGATAAAAATCGGTCCGACTTTGCTAACGGGGGCCACGGAACAGAGCAACTACCACTGACGGTTTGGTCGCCTCCCGGTGCGAGCGAGAGGAGCTTGGCGATCGAGGGGGCCGAAGGAGGAGATGGTGGTCTGTTCCGCGGGTGAACGCTCCTCCAGTTATTCATTTTTACGTCGCTCATTGCTCGGATTTTACGAGGCAAAAATTATGAAATTGCACTTTGTGCATTGCATGGCGTACCCTCTATCCTCTTGCCCTCTCACTCGCTCACCACCCTCCGCGCGCTTTCCATTGCTCTTTTCTTCTTGGCGGTTATATGTATCGCATGATTTCCCACATCGTCAATCTTTTCAAGAATTTTTGGTACGTTCAGAATCTTGTGGTAAAAGTTCGATATTATACTGACTGAATCTGAGTTTGATTAGAAGAATCCCGTTCTTTACGCGACAAAAAATATGTTTATGTTAATAGATTTTTAATAATTAATAAATTTATTTTTTATACTTTTGTCATTACTTAATTCACGTTCAAGTTCTCGTTTTCCGCTCGTTGTAAAATATGGAGTATAATTTAACAATTTTAATTATACTAATATGTGCCGGATCACGTTTCATCCTGAATTTTTTGGAATAAACCTGCTCGTTTTTTGGTCTTAAATTTCCGTCGTTTCGCGTCAAACGCGTATAAATTATCGATCTAAACATCACGCGAGAAGAGAGAATTTGACGCTTCTGCCGGACACGGCGCGTCTCTCGACATCACCATATAAATTACCGGCCTAAATTGGAGGATTTTACATTCCTACCCACGCTCTCCGCGCGCGTTCCCTCGCTTTGCTGCCGAATAAATTATTGGATTACATTAGGTTCCAAATTTCCGTGCATCAACACTCGCGGATGATAAACGAAAATGAAGAGCGTGCTATGTCATGCGAATCCACGGAACGCCTGGTGGAATATTAATGCCAAATCGTACCGTAAATTGGATTTCAAGCGTCAAAGGACATGACCCGATGATATTTGTATCTCATCAGCGCGGACATAACTCGCCTCATCGTGATATTTATTTTCACAGAAAGGCATTGTCACATAATATATTTTATAATTGTTCAAAATAACACAATGTGGTAATTATCTCAAGTCTCTCGTAGAAATATTAAATCACCATATTTGTTCAAATGTAAAATTTTTCACATTTTTTAAAATAGAATTTGTCAATTAAATTATCTATCAAATGATTTTATTTTGTTTTTGTACGATTAATAATAAACAGTAAAACATTTAGAAAGCAATAATATTTGGCACGAAAAAAGAACCACCTAAGGCTGATACAATAAAAATCTAACACGTGTATCAATTGTTGTAATTTTAAGTTCATTCATTTTACTATGTAGTTAAATATTTGCGTGAACTCATCAGAGAGCCATCTGGAAGGATTTTCAAAGCGATTGGATTTCAGTTGGCATGATCGACCGTTCTGCTTATATAAATTTTTTTGCCGATGCAGCCATTCGACACCTGCATCTTTCCTTGACCTTTCAAGTGCACGTTCACGTTCCGTCTGACCTTTACCATCGCTGATTCATCGGTATCTCGCGCCGTAACCTCGCGCGTATAATCGTGCGTGTTCGTATCTATCATCTCGTTTATCGTATCGCGGCGGCCAGCGATATTAATCGGCGCAAACACAGTTTTTCGACGAAAATCTCGAGAGTCTCTTAATTTATTGATTGTAATTGGGTATCATTACTGCATATTTTATATGCGAGTTAAATGTGCAATATTGATTTACTATGTTTGATTTAATATGTTTGATAAGTTTGATTTAAGCTTTTAAGCTATCTTTGCAATAAAAAGGATATAAGGTCGTTTATATATAACATTTAATATTTTAATTTAAAATATATTGTATTTATTAACATTATATATGATAGATGAAGAATATTAATTATTTCTAGAAATTCTTTCACTATTTCAATCATAATTCTTTATACAAAACATTTTGAATTAGAAATCTAACATCAATGTCAACTCTACTGCTAGCTTGATGTTGACGATTATACTGTAGATACACTGTACGGATAGATGTACTGTAATAACACGGAATGAGTTCGAATTATGGATAATTATACGGACGATAGACATATCGCGGACGATGAGTCGTTGAAAATAGCAAATTCCATGCCATTCCTTTCAATTAACGATCGATCGAAAAAACGGAACGAGTAAGAGAAAATCGATAAAAAGAGTACGTAGCTCAAGGAGATATTGATCGATTCTCTCCGACAGTTCGTTTGCTCCGAGATTTCCTGCGTCGAGAGAAGACGATTCGCGGACAGCCGTTTGATGAGTAAATCGGCCGCGGCAGCTAATGAATTCTGGAGGCAATCTCGATGTCGATATATACGATTCATTCGCACGGCTCATTAGGGAACGTTCGTTCCGTGTGTTTATGTTACTGGCATACATCATAATAAAAATTTCGTAAAGCCGTCC
This sequence comes from Formica exsecta, assembly GCF_003651465.1. NCBI lineage: Eukaryota > Metazoa > Arthropoda > Insecta > Hymenoptera > Formicidae > Formica > Formica exsecta. The sequence goes on from NW_021848729.1 coordinate 242,254, forward strand.
GTCATCGTTTTTACGCCTCTCTTATGGAGACACGTGTCTGTATCGTTTCTGCCCGCTTCATTTCTGATTGACTCTCGAATTTATCAATATATATCGAGAATCCAGAGGCGACGAAACCGCTCCTTTTTATGACAACATTTATCAAAATTAATTTTATAGTAAAATATTGGAGCCGATTGATTGCGATATGCATGTTTCCCCATAAACCAATCCCTTTAAAACTTACGAGTAGTTTCGCGGAATTTAAAAGAATATGCTTTCTAATTTACATATTCTGCTAAAAACATTATGATTAATTTCAGTTTTATGGTTTTTCGGAAATGTCTTTTTTAAGATAAGACACATGCTTAAAATCTCATCGATTTCATCAGCAACGGCAAGTTTAACGATGTCAGCTCCATTTAAAAAATACTAAGATGTTTTTCGAGAGGGTTCGCAGGAATAATCATCGAGAGAGTACGAAAAGTAGCGGCAGAGGAGAGATATACATAGATATACATGGCGCGAGAGAGAAGCCCGGTGGGGAGGTTTTAGTGCCGGCTGGACATTTCAATTAAATCGTCGAAATCATCATCGAGCACCGGTGTCGGCGTCCACCTCGCGTTCGCCATCGTCATCGTTCCCCCCTTCGGTCCTCGTTTTGCTGACGAACGTAAATTTCTCCATTCAACGGGACCGTAACTTCTCCGTGTACGCGCGCGCGCGCGCGAGCGGAGGCACCATCGGAGGGGTTCTCGTGCGGCACGCCAGAACAAGTCTATGAAATATGAGCTCTTTTGATCCGGCATACTGTAATGAGAAAGGGGAATGCCGCGAGTTGCTCTTTTTTTTCCTCCTCGTCGAGATCCCTCGGCGCGGCTGAGATCCCGATGATGCCGCGAATGCTTGGCACGGATCACAACGCTTTTCGATCGAATAGGCATAACTGTTCCATCAATAGATGTCAGGAACTATCTCGAATTGTATGTAAAAATAACGTTTATGTGTTGTAATAAATCATAAAGCTCTCGAATCCATATTTGCATATAATAACAATATTTATATCTGTGATGGGATTCAGTGACTTGCTATCGATGGTTTTCGATATCGTTAACTAGCGACAGCCAATGGCAAGGACAATCCTGGAGAAAAGCGCAACTCTTATAGGCTATCGCTCGCTAACGACAACGATAATCGTCGCTAAGACGTTAGAGAATCCTGTAACTGATCAATTTCACGTAATATTTTTGCACATATAATGATAACATTGCAGATCTCGGTAATAACTTGTTTCTATACGTAAGATGCTATTTTATTCATTTTCGCAAATATGTCCTTATTTAATCTGATGGGTGCAATGCGTTGCATCGTCGATATAAAATTCTTGTATGACACGCACAGCGCGCGCGAGACGAGTATGATAAACTTGATCTAGCGGTAGCCAGAAGTTATAAGGAATATTATAAGGGGGAGATGTAGTCTACTAGAACTCGATCCGGCTCTCGATATACCAAAAGAAGCCTCATTATCAACCTGTCCCATCTTATCAGGTCGGCGCAGCATCGCCGCTAAATCATCGGGGCAAATCCTTGGCGGGGCACCTTTAATTAGCGGGCGTGCACGAGGGGAAAAAAATATGAAGACGTAATACGTTATCCGGTTGCCTTCCTCTCCCGGGTGCCTACCGGTAGATAGAGAGGCCGGTCCAGTTGATGCCGAGAGGCGTTGCTCATAAATAATGAACACGTATTCATGAACGCCACCGGTTACTTCGTCTCTGAAGATGAACCACGACTAGATGGAGTCCTGCATTTAACTAGCGTGTCGCGATTGGGAAAACTGGCGTTTCGAAAACACGAGATGCCTTATGTCATGAATATGATATCTCGAGATTTATGTGGCGTTAAAGTTAGATTTCCTGTCATTTATCGCTCGGGAAAGTAGATTTGTATAACATTTGTATAACGTGAGATTGTCTCTCTACCCTTTCTGTAATATTAAATTATTTGAACGAGTTGTGAGAATGTAAGATGTATAGCAGTCAATTATTCATAATTAATTCTCAAGATGGTCTTAACAGAAAAAGATTTTATGTTGCATGTGCGTTTACTTGCAAAAAAAAATAAAATTCTATTTCTCGCTGAGAGCTCACTAGTATTAAAGAAAAATATGCAATATTTATCGATTGCTTTTTACTCCAAAGATAAAAGATTTTTTATTGCATTTTTGAAATATATATATACAAATTATAAAAAGATCAGAGACGAATATATTGATCGCAAGTTTTATGTTACTCGTTTCATATCGTTACGTCCAGCCGATCGTGAAATTTGTAACCGGCCGAACGGCATCGCGCACTAATTAATTCCCGCGAGTGGGCTGATGGACGTCAGTCCGGTGCGCAAGGACAGGTCGTATCGATCCAGCTGAACGATTAATACATCCAGTTGCGCATGGCGCGATGCGGAGGAGGTCGACGGACCGTTTAATCGCCGATAGTTCTCCGGGAAGGAAAATGGCCGAGGTGGTAATCGCTACCTGCGGAAGCTCGGCGATCGACGCCAGATAGGGGATACCAATATAATGCACCCCGTACATCGGGATTCTGTTTCGACGAGCTGTGCGTCGTTCGCTCGAATAATCTCGCGGAGCGGATATCTAAACGAGGAGCTCGGAGCGCAGCCTCCGGGCAACGCGTACGTACAGAGATATACATATACATACGTATAATAAGCCGACGCAGAGAGAGAGAGAGAGAGAGAGAGAGAGAAGCAGCTCTCTCGAGTGATATATATCGGGCGCGATATATCGTCTTTGATGGTACATCTCGAAGCCGGGGTGAACTACTACTACTCGTTGGTTAAAGCCAGCGTCTCGCCCCTCGCGAAACAATATAATGATTAACCTAACAAGCTCTCATCTCGGCGCGCTGCTCACTACTTTGTACGTTAGTTACCCCACTGCGATATAGGAACATGTTCGAATATTTGAAGGCGACGTTTTTAGAATAATCTCGGAGATATATGTGCTCGATGATGTTATAGGATTACCGTGGATTACCATAGGATACCGTGTAATTAGTGTTAATTTAAGTGCATGGATAGGATCCGATTAATACAAGTCGGAATAGCAAGAGGATTTTCATTAAAACAATTTAGAGATTATTAATATCGCAAAAAAGTTTAAGAGTGAGAATATTATGTCAATTGCAATGAAATAAAGCGTAGACGATATATTGATAATTGATATCTCACGCTTGAAAGAATATAACACAAAATATTGTATAATTAAAGTTATCACAGTTAACCCAGACATAGACAACAGTTCCGATAAGATTACTTATGACGCAAGCTCAAGGAATTAAGTGAGAATAATAATTTCTTAAAATGATATACACAATATGCCAAAAATTGTTACTTTTATTTACAAATAAACAATAAATTATTTTTTCCCATTCTTTTAAAATTCGTATTTAGAATCGCGATAAAACATATAACACAGCAAAGTCGAACTATAAGGAAAACGGTTGCACTAGGTTGCCCAGGAGCCGACGTAGGACGATGATATTGTTTTACGAGCGATCCTTTAAGAACTATGGCATACAAGCAAACAAAGTGTTCGCGTCTCGTTCAACCTTGACGTAGTGTCCACCTAGACTACTATACGAGCCTCGGTCAGTCGCAGAAGCAAAGGAAGACGTAGCATTGATAGCTGGACATTGAGCGACGTGCTGGGAAGAGACGCTTCGCGGTGCAATCTACTGTCAAGTACTACTGACGATCTCGGGAATTCAACGGGTGCTCTTCCGTTCTATCTCGTAAAAGGATCCAAATATGGCATTCGTGCACAGAATATCCCGGTGAACCATAATCGGTAGTCGGGGCACGCAAGAAAGATGGTGCGGCTCCATGTTGTTCTGATAATAATGTTTGCTAAATGTTTCCACGTTATAAATAATGGAAAGTAATAGTCCACTTCATTTTTTTCCATCTTGGCTTCAATCGCTATCACGGTTTTTTATGGGATTATTTGTTTTTCAAGCCAGTTACTTATTCAAATGGCTAATTTCTCCCTTCGCGAGTTTCCATTTATAATCTCTTTTGTATTTCCTATTTTATTCGGAGAACACACAATATGTCATGTTCTCTTTATTTATTTATTTATATTAAATTATTCATATCTGATGTTCTCTCTCGTGATAAGCAACGTTTATCTATTGTATATAAATCTTTATTTTAAATCTTTATGCATCGTTTTTTGTTCTCTGCATCTGACAGTTGTCACCGGGCTGTGTATCTCGAATAAGAATCGCTGAAGCTTATTTGGATGCTTTCCCTCTTCATACTCATCTCGTCGTCGACGTTCTACGAGAAAATCATCTCGAATTTTTCCCGAACGGAATTACCATGCCGACACTGATCGTCGCGACAGGTTACACCGACAGTCGGCTCTCCTCTCGAGGATTCCGATGATTCTTACTCCTGTTTTCTATCGCGACCCACTACTGCCACCACCACCGCTATCACCACCACCACTACCGGCGCCGTCGTCGCCAGCATCACCACCTTCGTTCATCCACCACCATCTACTCCGACTACCACCTCTTTTGCAGGCAGCGCGGGGCACTCGCCATGTGACTGATTCCCCTTCTCTGCAGGTTGACGAGCTGTGGGCCTGCCTACCTGCCGCCCGTTGCCCCGCTCCCATTACGGCGCGGACTCTCGCGGCAGGTGCACCAACCTAAGTGCCACTCCGCTTACTTGTGTGTCGTGCCTACTAAGGCAGAGCAGTGTGGTCAGGTGGTCAGGTTCTTCCCTCTCTCTTTCCTCGCTCCCATTACTCTCGCGGCAGGTGCACCAACCTAAGTGCCACTCCGCTTACTTGTGTGTCGTGCCTACTAAGGCAGAGCAGTGTGGTCAGTGTGGTCAGTTTTCTCTCTTCGCGGACTATCTCTTCCACCGTCTTTTTTCCCTCTGTCCATCCCCCTACCTGTTTCCGTCTCTCTTTTTCTCTCTCTCCCTCTCTCCCTCTACTTTTTCTCTCTCTTTCTGTCTTTCTATCCGTCTATCCTCTTCGACATCACCTCACGCAGCAGTGCTGTGTAGTGTCGTGTCATCCCGCGGTACGTCAACGATCCTCTCGGACTGAAGGCAAGGATCGACCGGGTCGGAGGTACACTCTGCGATTACCGGAGCCGGTCGATCGCCGGTATACTGTAGAATGAAGAAAGTGATCCCCCCGCGGTGACAGAGGTGAAGGAAGTGATAGCTCGATGGAACGCGCGATCTCTTGACACGGGTAGATGAAAGTGATTCATTGAGATATTTTTTGTCGAGAGAATTTCTAAAATCTGATTTTAGAGAAGTGAATCTATTTTACATGTGCAAACAAGATCTTACATTGGTAAAACTTATCGTGATGATAAAAGACCAACGCAGTTGGTGATTATAACTGTTTATTTTAAGAATGAATTATTAGATTGAAAATCTAAGTGTGATCGTATCAACAGAATTTTTAGCATCTGCTAAATGAATAGCCTGATAACCGTGTTCTGAGTGAAAAGAGAGTGATACAATTCGAAATTCGATTGCGATCCGCAGAATCCTGAAGACAGCTATTCTTCGACGAGCAGCAAAGTGGAAGGTACTGAGGAAGGGAACATTCAGTGAAGGTGTCAAACGTCGACGGCACCTCATTGACATTTCCGTGACATTTAATACGCGATTCGAGTCAAGTGCCAGACGCCTTTTCGTGTAACACGCGTGTCCCTCTGCTGTTACGGCGAAATAGTTCGCGAGAAGTGTGTTATCGTCGTGCAACGACGTGACGAGCAAAGAGGCGACAGAGAGGAAGTGAGACGAGGGCGAAACGAGTCGATGACGCGTCCTCCGTGCCTTATCAGCGACACAACTAGAGCGTGGTGACGGCGAAAAGTCATCTAAAAACTTATCTGTCTCTTGGAATCCTTTACTTGCACGTGCACGGTCTCGATAATAGGAATCGGACGACCTGCGTTTTCGAATAAGCCTGCTTCGAGTGATATCAAAACAAGATCCACGACAAACTCTGAAATAGAGAAAGAGAAAGAGAGAACTCTTTGCAACAGGTGATTTCAACAGATCGCCAAACGCGGTTCTCTTGCGATTTACGACAGGCAGAACCGAAGATTCTTCGCTCGGTTGGAGGTTGACACTGATAGCCAAACTGGACATTCTTACCGCCACGTCGGGAAGAACGGAGTGGAGATGTCCGCGGGTCGCTGAGAGAATGAGGGAGCTGGACACCGAGAGCCCTGTCGTCTGGCCGGCCTGGTGTTACACTGGTGAGTTGAGCGATTGATCACAATGATGTGAAAATTAAACAAATTAACGGTTGCCAACCGTCGCATTGTGTAATAATTGCACAATCCCTCTCTTTCTCTTCTTTCTCTCTTCCTTTCCCCGCGGACTATCTCTTCCACCGTCTTCTTTCTCTTCTTTCTCTCTTCCTTTCCCCGCGGACTATCTCTTCCACCGTCTTTTTTCCCTCTGTCCATCCCCCTACCTGTTTCCGTCTCTCTTTTTCTCTCTCTCCCTCTACTGTTTCTCTTTTTCTCTCTCTTTCTGTCTTTCTATCCGTCTATCCTCTTCGACATCACCTCACGCAGCAGTGCTGTGTAGTGTCGTGTCATCCCGCGGTACGTCAACGATCCTCTCGGACTGAAGGCAAGGATCGACCGGGTCGGAGGTACACTCTGCGATTACCGGAGCCGGTCGATCGCCGGTATACTGTAGAATGAAGAAAGTGATCCCGCGGTGACCGCAGAGGTGAAGGAAGTGATAGCTCGATGGAACGCGCGATCTCTTGACACGGGTAGATGAAAGTGATTCATTGAGATATTTGGATTCGAGAGAATTTCTAAAATCTGATTTTAGAGAAGTGAATCTATTTTACATGTGCAAACAAGATCTTACATTGGTAAAACTTATCGTGATGATAAAAGACCAACGCAGTTGGTGATTATAACTGTTTATTTTAAGAATGAATTATTAGATTGAAAATCTAAGTGTGATCGTATCAACAGAATTTTTAGCATCTGCTAAATGAATAGCCTGATAACCGTGTTCTGAGTGAAAAGAGAGTGATACAATTCGAAATTCGATTGCGATCCGCAGAATCCTGAAGACAGCTATTCTTCGACGAGCAGCAAAGTGGAAGGTACTGAGGAAGGGAACATTCAGTGAAGGTGTCAAACGTCGACGGCACCTCATTGACATTTCCGTGACATTTAATACGCGATTCGAGTCAAGTGCCAGACGCCTTTTCGTGTAACACGCGTGTCCCTCTGCTGTTACGGCGAAATAGTTCGCGAGAAGTGTGTTATCGTCGTGCAACGACGTGACGAGCAAAGAGGCGACAGAGAGGAAGTGAGACGAGGGCGAAACGAGTCGATGACGCGTCCTCCGTGCCTTATCAGCGACACAACTAGAGCGTGGTGACGGCGAAAAGTCATCTAAAAACTTATCTGTCTCTTGGAATCCTTTACTTGCACGTGCACGGTCTCGATAATAGGAATCGGACGACCTGCGTTTTCGAATAAGCCTGCTTCGAGTGATATCAAAACAAGATCCACGACAAACTCTGAAATAGAGAAAGAGAAAGAGAGAACTCTTTGCAACAGGTGATTTCAACAGATCGCCAAACGCGGTTCTCTTGCGATTTACGACAGGCAGAACCGAAGATTCTTCGCTCGGTTGGAGGTTGACACTGATAGCCAAACTGGACATTCTTACCGCCACGTCGGGAAGAACGGAGTGGAGATGTCCGCGGGTCGCTGAGAGAATGAGGGAGCTGGACACCGAGAGCCCTGTCGTCTGGCCGGCCTGGTGTTACACTGGTGAGTTGAGCGATTGATCACAATGATGTGAAAATTAAACAAATTAACGGTTGCCAACCGTCGCATTGTGTAATAATTGCACAATGAGAAAAGATACGATATCTTTAGAAATATTTGTGTGTGTGTAAATTATTACACATTTCTCTAATAATAATTTACTTGCTGCGTTGATTAAGCGGTTTTTAAAATTTGTTATTTGACATTTATTGTGCAGTTGATCTCATTACGTCCGTCTTCCATTGTTGTTCCATCTGTCTGTCAAACTTTCAATTACTTTTTAAAGATTATTTACAAATTTAAGGAAATTGTGATAACACAATCAATTTCGGTAGAATTATCTTTATAGCACGAAATCGGCAATATGTCAACGTATTGGTTATTGTTAAACATTTTTAAAGTATTTTTAACACAGTTGAGAGAACTTCAAACGCGCTCTGACGCGATGTAATCATGAATGATTCGAGCGAGCGCTATGTTTTGCACAAACACATCCGTCGTTGATCAGTCTATCGATTGCGCGGATAGGTAGTCGGCGAAATCATAACAAGTCATAATGTAAAGGACGCAAATTGCCATTGCGACGTGCGGGAAGTTATGAAACACGCGGCCAAGTAGGCGTCATGCTGCGACTTTGGAATTCGTACTCTATTACTGTATCGACAGGTCGAATGACGGACAGAAAGCAAACATGAGCCTAGATAAGAAAACGCGAGTGTCACGAGAGTGAATTATATAATACGAGGGCAATTACTGTTCTCGGTAATCTAATCACGACTTTATAATGGTGGAACAATTAGTTTAATCTCCGCAGCTATAAATGAATTCTCAACTACTGCCTTTCCCCCTTTCATATTTGCTGACAAAACTGTATTTATCTTTTATCATGTTAATCGTATTTTTGCGATTAAAATTATATCTTTAATCTTAAAAAAATGAATATAAAGAGTAAAATACAATATCAATGCGATGAATGTGTGAATTCTTGGAAACTCGATTAAAAAGATACGACAATAAAAAGTTCCGTTCGAGTGCCTTGTTTTATCGTGGCGAGCTTAATTTCTCGGAAATTGTTTACCGTGTGATATCTCTTTAATGTGTCAATAAACTCATGCTTTGAACGCTACGCAATGCGACTCTGCTACCGTCGAGTCGCGCAAAATTTCAATGCTATGTGAAAAATTTAAGTACTTTAGTTTTAAGCACCAATAGAATTTCGAAAAGCGTTTCATTAATTTTTATCTATTTTTTTAAATTTATATATATATATATATATATATGCATGTATGTGTATTTATATCGCTGATTCTTTTCGAGAATTGAAAACTTTCTTGCAACTACATTATCATATTTAACTATAACTGTCCTTATATAAATTCCGGAATTTTATCTTAGACCGCAAATAACAGCATCTATCTCACTAATGTTTGATTCTTAATAGATTCTTCGGGAATTATAATTTAATGAAAAAAAGAACACGCGATAGGGTGTCATAGATCTCCTATGAAGTAGTTTTTGTCGCTTCTTATCAGGCCAGACTTCTTAATTCCCAAGCCTACGATTACCTACCTACCTGCCGAATCGCTCCACGCTCCATGTTTTTCGATGTTGTTTTGCCACGCGGAGAATTCGTCCGGTTCCGTTAACAGGGAGACGAGAGACGAGAACGAATCGCGGAGGGTGTAATTATGGTGCTCGATCTTGACAATTAGGAACCCTTAGGAGCTGTCGGTAGCGAAATAGAGGTCCATTTAGCTCCCGCAACTTCCAGCAGCTTTATCTCGTCCAATCGTCTCGCGTTATTCGTCGGCGTCTTCTAATTAAGAGGGAACTCGCGGATTTTTTTCCTATTCGGACTGGAAATGTCGCTGTTAATTGTCAAGCGATGAATTTTTCAATTTCAGTCCGACTCCGCGTGCGTCGACGCGCACTTAATATTCTAATTTGCTACTTAATAAGGCGACTAATGAGAAATCGATACATGAGAATTCGATACTTATTCAGAAAGCCCAACAAAAAATATCGAGCGTAATTAACTCCCGTAATGCTGACTCCGTTCATGAAAAAGCACGCGATCCGTCTCGAATCGTTCGGTTAAAACGCTATTTTGCCAGTCAGGATATTAATAAACCTTTTTTAGCGCCGTGCGCATTATATCGCGGCGCGATTGCACGCGGTTGCGGTGTGCGTTCGTTAGCCGGTTGTTCGGCTCTCCGATTCGGAGTAGCGTAGCAAAACCGGCGTGATTTGGTGACAGAACCGATCCCGCGGAACGGATTCGTTACGGTATAAGTCGAGGTAATGGCGAGAGACGTTCCGCGGACGCGCAACGGACGCGCCGCGACCGCTAATGCGATTACCGGCTCTTTCCTAGTCACCAGGAAACAGACATTGTTTCGCGTCGCCGAAACGAATCATCTAGGGTCGCCGCAGAAATCCATTTTCGGAATCTACGGTTAGCGCGAGACCCATAATTATTCTTTCGGTAAAATATTCTTTATTGTTTCAATTGTCCTTTTCCTTATTTCATTAAATTAACATCTCCACAAAAAATGGAAAAATATTAAATATTTTTGCTTAGAACCTTAGATAATAATCGACAATCTATTTATTTGAATAAATTATTTATTTTTTATAATTACTGATTTCACAAGCTTTTAATCCATTTAATTATTCTTTTACATAACTCGCACGGTTAAAATTAAAATTGTTTTTTGTTTTTGCATTTTTATTATTTAAAGAAATCATACGTGCCAATATAATACGTTATTCATGTAGATCTCTATATCTACGTTCATGTATCTTATATCTGGAATTATGAGATACAAGAAATATGCTATCAATAATCTGACTGATAAGACGATAATTGTTTAACCAAGCGGACGAGCGACGAAGTCGCGAACAATTGCATAAATATTATCCTCGGTCTCTTAACTCATTACATTTGAATTTTCTCAGCGGCTGTTTCAGACTTGCGGCTCGCGCGGAAGCGTTCGCTTAGTTTGTTAAAACCGCGACGCGTAGAAGCCGCAAGGGGAAAGTTATAAATTATGACAATTATTGATGCCAACCGCTCTCGCGCGACTTGTCCAGTTATAACGATATTATCATCATTAAGTTAAGTAATCGCGGTCTTGTTATTGCTGTTTATATTTTGATTATCTTAAACTAACAATCACCATCGCATTATCTTCCAACTAGTATAATTATAATGCTTCCTATGTGTGTGGACGTGATATATCATTCGCCTGACAATTTCGAGATAAATCTTTTTACCCGAAGAATAAACCCTTTGAAAAGCGTGATCGACCAGATGGAACATGATGTTTCTGGAATCTGGAACGCCTGGTATGCACGCTGTCGCGGTGGCCTCGTCACTTTCGTGACTTATCCTCGGCCAAGTCTTCCTGGCCAGGTTTCCAGGAATCACAGCTCTTGCCGACCATCTCCGGTTACCTTGTCGAAAGCGCCATGTAGGGTCTCCCTGTCGAACGGTCGAAGAGGGATCACGCGCTCGCACGGCTTTAGCCTCGACCTTCGCCTTCCGTCGCGGAATACGACTTACCGCTCCTCCGGTAGTCCCTTCGGCACGTCGTAGTCGTACGGATTGCCATTGACGGAGTTAAATATTGGCTATCGCTCAAAATACAAACGCGATTACGCTTGCGCCGGTGACTGCATGTCGTTGTCATGCTAGTTGGGTGACTTATTTATGGACCACAAAGCATCGGTTTCTGCCTCCGACTGTCGTCTCTCGTTCCCTTTGCTGACTCGCCGTCGAAAGACGCGCTCTTGGTACATCTTACGCGTAGTCATCGGCTCGTTCCGTTTTCATTGTTTCCAACAGTTAATAAAACCTGCCTTTTTAATAGAAATAAGCAGCTCCGTTCTTATTTATGTTGTAACGCGTCGAATATTTAATTTCAATATGATGTACTGTCAGGAAAAGTAAATAATAACGTTAGTGTAAATGCTATACAATAATCCAAATTATGTTTCTGCTGTAGACAAAAAGGATAGAATTAATTTTTATTTCTACCACGTGATTATTTATTATATCGTATTTTTTGAAAAATATGTAGACTATGAACACATTTGTTAAACTATAGAAATATCCAAATTGAAATAACTGCATATAGTTTCTCTGGCATTATTGAAAGAACCGCCTATCAATAGCGCTATATCACGGCACTGAAACGAGATCAAATAACAGATGTTTTCCACCTCCGATGAAATCAACGAGTCTCCCAGATTATGACGAGAAAGCCGGCCAGAGAGGCCACTGAGAAAACAGCAGCAAAGTTTGTCCCCTGCTGTTCGAGAGATTAATAGACACGCCATTATGACGGAAGCGAGAACCGCCTTAAAATTGCACCGCCAGGGTTTCTAATCGCGTTTCCACGAGACAAAGGGCATCAGTTGTGGAAGAGGATATCCCAGGGTGGGACGAGGAAGTGGCAAAAGGGAGAGATGGGGAAGGAAGGAAGGTGAAACAAAGAGAAAGGCAGAGAAAGGGCGCGAGAGAGAGAGAGAGAGAGAGAGAGAGACGAGGATAAACGTGAAAAAGTGGCAGGTCGCGTCGAGGCTCGCTCAAGGTGGGAACAAAAGCCACCTTTTCTTCTTGCTCGTCTTCTTCTTGCTTTTCTTCCATCGTCTCGTTCGTGAAGAGAGAAGCGTTCGGTCCCGCGCTACGTAGAAGGATCGCTCTGGGATCCACCATTGTGACTTCTTGCACGTATGAAAAACCACAAACCGCTGACGTTATTTCGCGGCCGCGAACACGAAGGGCCTCTCTCCCTCTTCTCCCCTCTTAGCCGCGAAGCCCGAGTCGCGTAGGTAATACGCGGGAACCTCCTGCTCCCTTGTTACCCTGATTTCCCCCTGGACCCGCTCTGTGCTTTGATTCGATCTCTTTTTTTTTCGACAGCACCGCAGAATCGCGCATCGGAATGATGCTCTCGTTTGATCGACCATCTCGGTCGGATCTGTGAGATTATTATGGCGTCGCTTATCGATGGATGCGTATGAGGTATCGATTTGATAAATAGCAAACAGCAATCGTCGTGAAATCAAAGTTGAAAAAAATGGAATGATACTTATAATTAAATGCGCAACTATCAATAATTATATTAATGTAGCATCATAATTTTCTTGATAAATAATGATATTGAGATAATCAATTGTCTATTACAGACCGATGCTTTATCGATTCAAACTTATCGAAATAAAATATTGATTTTACTGGAAATTAATTAACGAAGACCGATAACCGAGCTATTTTAATAAAATAAATTTCAATTAATCTCATATTCGTACATAATCGGTAAATATTTTAAGACGGAATTCAGACCCATCTGTTGCGATCTACTTCATCTCGATTGATTGATTTTCGAATCGCGTTCTCGAAAGTAAATGAACTCCTTTTTCCCTCCTCCGTAGCGACACGCGCGCGCCAACAAGTCCCCTGTCGTATCCAACAGGTGACAGGGGAAGTCCTTAATCGCGTCATGACGTTTTCATATCGGGAATCGCGCGAGTCACGTCGCTTAATTGCCCGTGCGAATTATTGAATGCCGGAGCACCGGCCGATTGCGCGCACGGCACGCGTTTATCTTTCGGGAAACACTACGGCGTACTCGTGAATCG